>NW_006922221.1:572699-589389 GCF_000298275.1 Orycteropus afer afer | reverse complement strand
TCATATTTGGATTAATAAGATATATATTCAATATCACTGCTTTAGCAGTAGCTCTTGTCATTTGTGTATGACTTTATTCTATAAATACTGAGAAAAGACGCAAACAATCAATTCCCTTCTATTTGTTGGGAGTCTGAATTTCTTGTCTTTGAAAAAAATTAAATAGGTCAGTTTGAAAGAATAAATAAATATGTAAGGAGACACTAACACCATAGACAGAGGACTTTTGAAGAACAAAAGGGACAAGTATGATTTGGCCCTTTTGTTCATATGAGAGTATCACCATGGCTTGCATTTGAGAAACCGTTTATTCAGAGTAACTTTTCTTTCTGAGAGATATTAGCAGCAAAATTACATCCATAAGTAGTGTAAATAGATCTTTTGGGGGATTGGGTTTTATAGACTTCTTCATCAGTAAACACTGATAAACCTCTGCCCCAAACAATATTTTCAGTTGCTTTTTAGCATGGTCTGGGTCTTGATCTTTATTTATTTAAGTTTTTATTTTTTTATTGTACTTTGTGTGCAAATTTATAGAACAAAGTTTGTTTTACATTTTACAGTTCATGTACACGTGATTTCACTCCCTGATTACCATCTCTGGCCATAACGCACTCTCCTCCCCTCCCATTCTCGTGACCACCGTCTCCCTGTGCCCTTCTTAACTATTCATTCTTGTCTGTCCAGCTTTCCCTCCATGTGAATACTGCTCCTCTGTTGCCCCATGACTGATTGCTTTAAGGGGTATATCTCCCTAGAGTAGGTGAGTGCATCGCCCTGGTGTGGGTGTTCTGTATGTAAGTCTTTCTACTATTGGTCTGAGAGCCAATGCGGGAGTGAGTCCAATCCAAGGTCTGAAGTGTATCCCGGGGCCACAGTCTTGAGGACTCTACCAGATGCTATCTGACCAGTAATACTGGTCCTTTTTGTGTTTTTGAATTCGGTTCCTCACTTTTCCTCCTACTCTATCCAGGATCTCCAGTTTTGATCCCTTTCTGACTGGTTGGCATTAGTAGCCAGACACCATCTCGTTATTCTGGTCTTGAGGTCCATGATATCCTTGGCCTAATTGTTTCCCAAAGCCCTTGATTTTCTTCACTCTTCTTTGCTTCAGATGAGAGACTACTAGTTACATCTTAGGTGGCCACTTGAAAGCTTTTAAGATCTCATTCACAACTCACCAACATTTGTGGGACAAGATTTTTATGCATGATGTTGTGCCAGTTGAGCTTGGTTCCACTGACATTATGTTCCCAAGTTGGCAGGCTTTTCTCTCTCAAGGTGTTAGGTTGTCTCTGAGAGATTACTCCAACTCTGTCTTCTGTTGCTTCTGTGATGAGTGTGGCTAATTTTGTATTACTAATATCTATGTAAGATTATCTTCAGTTAAATCTGTCCTTGGTCTAGGATACATTACTATTCACCGACCCCTACCTGATCTTCTCAGTGGTCTATGTATTTGCCTGTAGCCTAGTGTTCAGTGTTAGTGATAAAGCAGTATATTGCATATACTAGTATTTTCCTCTATTATATTTATCTCATATGTACATTTCAGTTCCCCAGTGTCATCATGTTGATCACACAGACTCTTACCATACCATCCCTCCCTTTACTAAAATCAATATGTAAGCCCTACAAAATGAATTCTTTTCCCTAAGTAAGGGTGGTAGTTAAATTTGTGTATCAACTTGGCTGGACCTGGTTGAGTAGCTGAGCAGCTGGTGCTAGTTATTCCCCATAATGAGACTGGAAATCAACTCCATGGTGGAATCTACCACAAGCAACTGAGTAGCTGCCTTTGGGAGGTGGTCTGCTTCCTGTATATAACAAGAAGCCTTGGGGATAATCTCTAGTTTATGGCAAGTTGGACCCTGCATGTAGCCATGTCATTGTTCAGCAGCCTGCCATACTCTGCCAACCTGGGACTTATGATGGACTTGAATTAATGGCCTGCTGTGTGGTTTGCTGATATTGGGACTGTGACATTGTATTTGTCAGTCTTGGGCTTGTTAGTCTCAGAAGCCAGTAGCTGCTTGAATGAAGAGATGTCTCTAGCTTCAGTGGGCTGGGAGCAAGAGGCAGAGCTGTAGCCCAAGGTAGAGGGGCTTTCACACAGCCCCTAGAACCTGGCACTTTGAACTTGGACTTAAAGCCTCCAAACTATGAGAGAATAAACTCCTGTTTGTTAAGGTCATCCCATTTGTGTTATATTCTTGTCAGAGTGGTTCTAGGTAACCAGGACAGTAAATCTATATAATTTGCTTTGTGTTTTCCTCTCCAGTTGTTTCTTTTAACTCTCTCACTCTCTCAACCCATGCTCTATATTCTCCATCCCTAATCTTCCCTGTCATCCTGTCATTGAAAATCCTGCTTTCACTTTTTTGGTATACTCGTCATCTATTCTTCAGTCTGGTGCCTGACAGATGGTCAGAGTCTTTTTAATAATTGATAAGGTCTCTTTGAAAATACAAGTTTGCATTAGGTGATGATATATGTCTTAGTTATCTAGTACTGCTATAACAAAAATACCAAAATGGGTGGCTTGAAAAAACAGAAATTTATTTTCTCACAGTTTAAAAGAGTAGAAGTCTGAATCCTGGGCACCAGATGTAGGAATAGGCTTTCTCTCTCTGTTGGTTCTTGGGGGAAGGTCCTTGATTCTTCAGCTTGTTTTGTGGTGTTTAGGAGATCTCTGAAGGAGCTCTGGTGGGATATTGCCTAAGGCATTTGACCAATAACCAGAAGGTTGATTGTCCAAACCCACCAGCTACTCTGCAGATGGAAGACTGGGCAATCTATATTTATAAAGATTTACCCCCCTCAGAAACCCAAAGGGGGTCACTATGAGTTGGAATCGACTGTGTGGCAGTGAGTTTAATGTCCTTCATGAGCCTTAAGCTGTTTTTCACTTTGATGTATATTTTGTCAGAAATTAATATTTCCATTCCTGCTGTTTTTGGTTTCCATTAGCTTGGTAAATTATTTTCCACCCCTTATTTTTTAGTTGGTTTTTATTTTTATGTCTAAGGTAGGTCTCTTGTAGACAATATATAAATGGGTCTTCTTTTCTTATAAAATCAGCCACTCTCTTTCTCTTGAATGGTGCATTTAGTTCATTCCCATTGAATGTGATTAGTAATAGGTATGGATTTATTGCTGTCATTCTATTGTGTTTTTTGTTGTATTGTTGGTGATTTCCTTGTTCCAAATATGTATACAAAATAATAAGAATTCTACATAGTATAGGTGAAGTTCTAAGGAGGAAAAACATGAGTCCCACTTGTAATTTCAAAACAATAAAAACCCGCTATCATATAGGTCTGAAAGTTCCATGGGCTGCCAGAAGAAATAATGAATCTATCCTGGAAGAAGTGTGGACAGAATACTCCTTGGAAGCAAGAATGGCCAGACTTCGTCTTACCTCCTTTGGAGTTGTCAGAGGGACTGTTCCCTGGAGAAGGATATCATGCTTTGTAAAGTAGAAGACCAACAAAAATGGGGAGGCCCTAAACAAGATGGATTGACACAGTGACTGCAATGTGGGCTCAGGTATAGCAAGGATTGTGAGGCTGGCACAGGACTGGGCAGTGTTTCGTTCTGTTGTACATAGGGTCATTATGAGTTGGAGATGACTCAATAGCACCTAACAACAACAACATTTAAGGGACAGTTTGACTGGATATATAGTTCTTGGTTGAGTTCTTTTCTTTCAGTGTTTTATATATACCATCTGTGTTAGGCTGAGTTCTCTAGTGAAGCAAAACTAGTAAAACTTACATATGTGTATACACACACACGCACACACACACAGAGACAAAAAAACTTTTCTTAGGAAAATGGCTCACACACTTATAGAAGCTGGCAAGTCCCAAGTTCTTGGATCAAATGTCAAGCTGGAGCCTTTTCCTGACTCATGCAGCTGCAGGGGCTGATTATCTCAAGATTGGCCGGCAGTATGCTGGCTGTTGACCCAACAAATGATGAATCTAAGGTCACCAGGCCAAATGGTGGATTGTTTGCTCATGGACAGTTGTAGACATCACAACAGGATCCGAACCCACAGAAGAGTGTCTTGTTTTCCCAGGATGTCCATAAATATATTGGAAGGCCACATCCCTAGGGAAACTCCCTTTCAGTGGACTGGCTGCTCAAAACATACATCATGGGAATAACCCACATGACAACTGCTGAAAGCACACAGAACTGTGGTCCAGGCAAGTTGACATACAACTCCAACTATCACACCTTCCCATTGCCTTCCTCCTTGCATGATTTCTGCTGAATAATCAGAACTTAATTTTATTGGTTGTCCATTGTAAATGACACTTCATTTTTCTTGAGGTGATCCCAAGATACTTTCTTTGTCTTTGGTTTTGGAGAGTTTGGTTATGATATGTATTGGTGACCTTCTCTTAAGATCTATCTATGGGGTTTGTTGAGTTTCTTGAACAAATATCTTTTCTTCCTTCATGACATGGAAGAAATTTTCTGTTATCAAGTCTTCCACAATTTTCTCAGGTTTTTTTTTTGTTTGTTTGTTTCTTTGCTTGTTTTGCTTTCTCTTGTTACGGTATTCCAATAAGGCATATGTTGTTTCTTTTCTTATCATCCCATATAGCTCTAATTCTCTTAAATCTCTGTTCTGATTTTTCTTCATCCAGGCTGACATCAAGCGATTCATCTTTTAGTTAGGAAACACATTCTTCAGCCAGTTCTAATCTACTCCTTTGTCCTTCTACTAGGTTGTCTAACACTGTAACTTTAGTGCTCATCTTCTGAATTTCTAACTACTGTTTTTGTGTGAGTTCTAATTGTGTATTTATCTTGTTATTTTGTTCTTGAATGGTTTTCCTGAATTCTTCCAGGGCACTGTCTGTCTTCTCCTTGATTCTGTTGGTGGTTCCCTTGAGCACTTGAAAGTCCTATATCCATATCTTCTGAATTCCTTCCAAGATAATTCTATTACCTGTTCTTCTTCCACGATACATAATTTTTTAGCCTGGGGTTTGTTTGTGTTTTCTTGTCCTTTTTGTTGTTTGTTTGTTTTATTTGAGGTTATCTGTTGTTTCCTAGACATTTTGAAGTTGCTGACTTTAACTGTTAGTTATGTATTGATTTTTTTCACCCTGATTTTATGTTTCACTGAGCTCTGGTGGCATAGTGCCTAAGATATTTGACTGCTAACTAGAAGGCTTGAGGTTCAAACCCATCAGCCACTCCTTGGAAGGAGGATTGAGCAATCTACTTCCTTAGTGATACCTCCTCAGAAACCCAAGGAGAGGTTGCTATGAGCCGGATCCAACTCAACAGCAGGGAGATTGGTTTAGTTTATATCTGAAAGTGTGGAACCGGTGTGCTTTTTTGGTTATTAATTCAGTTGTACTGGGTCACTCTCCATTTCTCTTTGAGTTGGTAGAATCATTGGTGTAGATAAGGATTCAAGTGTCTGTTCATTGTGAAGGGGATTTAGAGTGGACAAGCAGTTTTTGTGGATTAGTAAGTATTGTCTGTTAGATGACACAGTGCTGCAATGATGGGCTTAGGTATAGCATGGGCTTATGATGCTGGCATAGGACTGGGTAGGAGTTTCTTTCTGTAAGATCATAAGATCACTATAAGTCAGAGATGATTCTATGGCACCTAACAAAAATAACAATAACTGTTAGATGAAGCAGGAGAGAAGGGACAAAAGAGAAAGGAAAAAAAAAAAAAAAGGAACCAGAAGTTAGTCACCATTTTCCCTGTTTAGGTAAGGTACTGCTGGCTCTGGCAGTGTGGTTTGTGTCTTCCTGGGATGGCTACTAATGTTGTATTACTGTCAACCTGAGATCTGCAGTCCAAAATTGACAGAGAGCCCAATGGGTAGAGAGTCACTACTTCTGCTTGAATCAAGAAGCCAGAAAACCCAGTGTCCTGGTACACTCTGTGCTAAAAAGAAGGTCATGGAAGAGTTGAACCTCAGCCCTCTACCGTGCATTCTGTAGGGCTTTGCCCACTTGGGGAGAGCATCCCTCCACTCCTTTCTGAACTCTGCACCATCTTAATCCAGGGGGGATTTTGGTGTGTTTCTCAGAAAGGTTATCTTATCCCTCAACTCAGCTGTCAAGGTCTCCATCAGTAAATCTTTGTGTGGGTATTTTGAGTCACGGATTAAACAAACAAGGTAAAAGTTTAGTTATTTATACTTTAACTCTGTGAAAACATGTTTCTGTGGTTTTCTTTTTTTTAATTTTTTTTTTCCTGTATTGTTTTGGTTGCCTAGTGCCACTCTGACAAAAGTAGACCAAATTCAGATGTTTTGAATAAATAGGATTTATTCTCTTACAATTTTGAAGGGTAGAAGGCCAAGTTCAAAGTGTCAGGCTCTAGGGGTTGGGTGAAAGTCCCTCAACCTTGGGCTTCAGCTCTGTCTCCTGCTCCCAGCCCACTGAAGCAGAAGGCTTTTTTTCACTCAGCAGCTGCTGGCTGCTGAGGCTGGCAAACCCAAAGTTGACAAGTAAAAGTACACACTCCCGATATGACCAAAAACATACAGGTCAATAATGTAAATCCAGATGAAGTACCAAGATCAGCTGTTCATGGCAGGCTGTTGAATAATGACTTGACTACATGCATGGTTCAAGTGTGCCAAAAAGCTGTAGACCATTCCCAAAGCTTCTCTTTATGTATGGGAAGCAGACTACATCTCTGAAGTAGCTGCTCAGGTACTTGTGGAAGATTCCAACATGGAGTTGATTGCCAGTCTTATCATGGGGAATAACTATTATAAGCCTAAGGCATTTGGCTGCTAACCAGAAGGCTTACGGTTCAAACCCACCAGCTACTCCTAAGAAGGAAGGTTGGACAATCAACTTCCATAGTGATACTGCCTTAGAAACCCAAAGGGGGTCGCTATGAGGCAGATCTGACTCCATGGCGGTGATTGTGTTATTTTTGCATACCACATATATTATTCTTGCACAGTTAAAAAATTGTAATATAATTATTTTTATAAACAGAGATTGAAACTCTCAGTAAAGAAATATGATAAAATTCTGGGTTACGGTTGGGCATGGTAAATGAGGAGTGAAACTGAATGTGCACATAACATTGAATGTAAAACAAACTCTTAAAATAAAATAAATAATAAATAAAGAACAAAAGAAATATAATAAAATATACTGCACTAGTTTGGCACTGAATTATAATACATATATTCCCAACTGAAAAAGAATCACAATATTATTGTAGTACATGGTATTATGTCATTTATATGCTGCTCTCTTACTTTAGAGTGTCAGTGGTTCAGGAAATAAAGTGAGGATAGGATAACACCTTAATTAAGCAAAGACCCAGTAGATTTACACACATACAAAAAGGCCTTACACTATAGGTCAAGGAAGGGAATTCTGCCCACTCTCAAAGAAAGATTGAGTAAAATCATTCAATAAATATACCTTTCCTGATATCAATTACAGAAGCTATGCACTCCTAATTTTGCTCAGGAAATAGTAAACGTATTTTTAATAATCCACACAGGACTTGTAAAAATATAATAATACAGTATTCTAAAGGAATAGGAATGTTGCTCTAAATTAAATACCCAAAAGTTTATTACCAGCATACATATGTTTGGATAATTTGTTTTTCTGGGAAAAAAAAAAAAAAAAGTCAACCAAGAAATTATACACCATTGTAGACAACTCAAACAGAGGAAATTGAATACAGGGGAATGATTATTCATGTCTTTAAACATTTAGAGAACAGAAAGTAGATGATGTCTGTAGGTAACTAAGAGAACAGGAGTTCTGGAAATAGCATACAACCCCCAGGGTGAAAGATCACATGGGAAAATAGTGTTACAGTTCAACCCCCCCAGCCACTCCTCAGAAGGAAGGTTTGGCAATCTACTTCCGTAGTGACAGCGCCTCAGAAACCCAAGGAGGGGTCGCTATGAGTTGGGTCTGACTCATTAGCACATAAAAACAACAGGCCAATATTGTTTTATTGCCGAAGCTACTGTGGTTCTTCTCTTTGCTGCTATTGAAACGAGAATACCTGAGTAGTAACACATGTAGCTATTCTCACTTGTTTCAATTTCTGCCACCATTACTACTGCTGCCACTATAGCACATGTAGAACCAGAAGTTAAGGAAAATAACGTCTATCCAATTCCATAGCTTTCAGTTTCTCATGAGTCTGCGAGCTCTCTAATATTTTATTTTATTTTTTGATAAAATCCTATCAGGAAGCCAGATTGGAAGAGAGCCTTGGAAGTGTAGTTTTTAGATTCCAGCCCTGGTAGTAGAGAATAGAATAGAAAGCAAGCATTGATATAGGACAAAAGAGAAATAATCTGGAGAAATCTGCCCTTTGGTTCCTGAGATTCCAGGCACAGTCTTCCACATATATTTAAAATCTTATACAACAATAACAGTATCATCCATCCACCTAATAGCATACCACTATACCTTGCATAAAAAGGGACGTGAAAAGTCCCATGTCACTGGATGTATCAGCAAATGATGCTATATTCACTTCCATCCTAAATGGATATTCTGGACAACATGTATTATGCAATTTTGAAAATATATTTATTGACATGAATATATGGAATGTCTTCCAAATATTTACAGTTAAAGCAAATGTGACTAAATTAATTAAAACAAACATTATGGATGATTATGAGAATCTCACATCGTTAGAATTAAACTCAATTCATATAAATTGTTGAAAATTATATTTTTAGGGCAAAATAACAGCTGAACAATAGGAACATCAGTACACAATATACATGTGTTACTCTTGTGGAAATTCATTTTTACTTCAAATTTTTAATTCTGGTCATTTTATTTTCATTTTAATTATATTTTGCTTGATGTGGTAAGATATTGTTTTAATATTTTATTTGTTAGCTTGTTTTCTTGGAACAATGGAAGAGCAGTTTGAATTCAGGAAAGGAAAGAAAATAGAGTTCTATCAAACTTAACAAAAGATATTTTAGAATCTTATATGTATTTGTGATGATCTATCTACTTTATATTTATTTTCAAGTATCATAATTCAAATAACAGAAACTAAAAAAATATTAAAACAGAATCTATTGAAGAAAGTCTCACAGTCTGAAAGCAAAATAATCCTAGGAATATTTATTGTTATGTAAAGGAATACACTGTCTACATAATATCTTCCAATCTTTTGGCTGTTTTACAAAGTAAAGTTATATCTTTCCAGAAGCAATCATCTTTCTTAGAATATTTTGTATACTATTCATGTATTACTCTATGAAAGATATCAAAAGATGACATTATCTGACATAAGTAGACAAGAGTCTACTAGTTGCTTTTGTTTAAAAAAAAAACATGTTTGAAGTATGTGGAAAATCAATAAATAGAAGATAGATTAAGTGAACACCTTATAAGCAATTAGTCAAACACTACCAAATGATCATATTCAAATGCAAAATAAAATTTGTATTCAGAATAGAGGCATGAGCACATAAGGGGGATTAATTTCATACTTAAAGTTGTTTTGTAAGGATATGATGAATCTAAGTTAAAGAGTTCGTTAAAGTCTTGAAAACTCTCTGGTTGCCCTAGAGATGGAAGGGACATTTGAGGGAAAGACTCTGTGTGAGCTGGCTCATTGCACAAATTTCATGTTTGCAAAGATTCAGAACTAATTGCCTTCTTGATTCTCAAGTACACAAAGCAGGATGATTTCTCATGAATGCATCCCTTTCATAAATGTTGTTGGTCATAGTATTAGTGCTTTAAGATACATTTTTTTATTTTAGAGTGTGCCACATTTACCACAGTGCCCACAAGAGGAAATGGCACATGGTAGGCTGACAGTTAATATTGCTTGAATGAATTCCTCATGAAGGAATTACTTAAATAAATAAATAAAAGTGAGTAAAAGGCAAAGAGAAAAAGTTATTCTTTTTGTAGTCATGTTAATTAAACTGACAAAGAAAGAAATTAAGGGATATTAACTGCTTAAGGATGAAACAATGATGGATAAAAAGGTAACCTAGATTATTGGGCAAAATTTTGCTTTAATGAAAGCCTTATTCCATGATAATCAGCATAACTGGTCAGGTATTGTTTATTTAATAAACTTTTAATGAATATTAAGAGTCCCTGGATGGCACAATAGGTTAATGGACTAGGCCACTAACTGACAAGTTAGAAGTTCAAGTACACCCAGAGGAATCTTGCCCTTGTGATGTGATGAATCAGCCATTAGAACTCCCACAGAGTACAGTTTTATTGTGACACACATGAAGCCACCATGAGTCATAAACATATATTATGTTTTAGGCACTGAATTCATCAACTGAGTAAATATTTGCCCTATCTGTGTTTGTAACAAAATGGAGGATGATGGAGTTCAAAAGTAAAATGTAGAGCCAGAGTTTTAGACATTTGGGTTCTTATCTCAACAATGTGACAAGATTTAGGGACGTCACAGGATACAACCATCAGCCCTATGTCTCGCCTGCCACAAATGATTACTTTGAAAGAGTAAATAATAACTCATATTAACATTTTAAAATATTAGGGTCATCTAGATTAAGGTTGCATTCTAGAAATGCAAGTTGGTTGCAGAAGAGCATGTGGAATGAGGGGTAGCATTTCTGATGTTAGAAGGAGCCTGGCTGAAAGCAAAGAATGCAACAAAGATGTTTATTGTGTTTCATCGATTATGCTAAAATATTTGACTGTATGGATCATGGAAAATTATGGTTAATATTGCCAAGGATGGGAATTCCATAACGCTTAAGTGTCCTCATGAGGAACTTGTACCATAGACCAGGAAGATGTTAGGACAAGGAAAAAAAAAAGATACAACATGGTTTAAAATCAGAACAGGTATGCACCAGGATTGTATCCTTTCACCATACTTATTCAATATGTTTGCTGAGCAAATAATCTAAGGAGCTGGATTATATGAAGAAGAACATGGAATCACAATAAGAAGAAGACTCATTAAAAACCTGCAATATACAGATGACACAACCTTGGTGACTGAAAGTGAAGGTGACTTGAAACACTTACTGATGAAGACCAAAGGCTACAGTCTACAGTATGGATTACACTTCAACATAAGAAAACAAAAATCCTCATAACTGGACCAATAAAAAGCATCAAGATAAATAGACAAAAGTTTTAATTTGACAAAGATTTCATTTTACTTGGATCCACATTCAACACCCATGGAAGTACCAGTCAAGAAATTAGACATTGTATTGCACTTGGCAGATGTGTTGCAAAAAACTTGTTTAAATTGTTGAAGAACAAAGTTGTCACTTTGAAGACTAGGGTATACCTCACCCAAACCATGATTATTTTCAATCACCTCTTATGCATGGGAAAGCTGGGCAATCAAAAAAGAAGATTGAAGAAGAGATGATGCTTTTGAATTATGGTGTTGGTGAAGATTACTGAAGATACCATGGGCATCCAGAAGAACAAACAAATCTATCCTGGAAGAAGTGCAGCCAGAATGCCCCTTGGAAGAGAGAAATGGTCAGATTTTTGTCTCACCTTTGGTCATGTTGTTAGAAAGGACCATTCCCTGGAGAAAGATATCATGCTTAGAAAAGTAGAGGGCCAGTGAAAAAGGGGAAGACCCTCAACTAGATAGATTGACACATGTTCTCCAACAGTGGACTCAAGTATAGCAAGGATTGTGAAGATGTGCAAGGCTGGGCAATGAATGTTTTCTGTTTTGTACATAGAGTTGCTCTGAGTCAGAACTGACTGAATGTCTAAGAACACCACCACCAACAGATTATCCTATGAGAAAATACTCTCTTACACACACACACACACACACACAAACACACATACATATTTAAAGTTTTAAAGTGCAATTACACATTAATACATTTTAAAAGTGCAATACCTGTTACAAAATTAAATATTTAGAACAATAATGATAAACGTGATTTATTAAGAAGAGCCCTCAAACAAATCCAGACACATAGTTTTTCATTCTACAATTTTCAATTCTTTATAAGCATGAACAAGACGTACTGATTGAAAACAGCCAGGCCTTGTTCATCATCCTTATGTGATGAAGATTTCAAACCCATTCTTGCAAAATACTATTGTTCTGAAAATAAAATGACTTATAAGTTATTGTTCTGAAAAATATTCCTGGATTTAGGATTATATGATATATAAAATTGACCTATGATGACTTGTCTTTATTTGAAATACATAGTCTAAAAACAGAGCTGATTTCAAAGTAATTTAAATTATGTTCATTTCCTCACCATGAGATATCTCTGTATAGACACATACTTTATATTTTACTCTTTCTCCTTTTTTGTCTTAGGTTCTTATTGTTACTATAACCAAAATACTACAAGTGGGTGGCTGTAATGAACACAATTTTATTTCCTCATAGTTTAGGAAGCTAGAAGTCTAAATTCAGGATGCTGCCTCTAGGGGAAAGCTTTCTTTCTCTGTCTGTTATTGTGGAATTTTCTCTCTCTCTCTCTCTTTTTTTTTTTTTCCTCTATATTCATCTAAAAACTTCACATGACATGGCATCAATCTTTCTCCATCTGTGATTGTTTCTGTGACTAATCAGCTATTTTAGATCTAAAAAGCATTTAGCTTAAAATACAATATACACTAACATTAACATAATAAGGACATTCCTATTCCTTTAGAGGAACTACATCAGCAAATATAAGGGCTAGAATTTATAACATATTTGGGGACACAATTCAATCCATAGCACTTTTCTGCTTCCGTACACAGCAGACAAAATGCTGAAGGGTTAAATATTTTGGTTACTCACTGGTTAACCAAAGGTAAGTGTTTGAACCTACCAGATGCTATGGAAGCAAGATGTGGCAATCTGCTTCCATGAAGATATTAGTCTTGAAAACCCTTCTAGGGTAGATCCAGTGTCTCCTGTGGGGCCACTTTGAGTCAGAATCAACTCAAGTTTACACAATAACAAAACCAGCAGATACATTTGACTCTCACTCATGTCAAAATCTTCCAAATACCTTTATCTTGACTTAATGTCCATTTCCCTAGACCTTCTCTTTTTATTTCTTCTTTTTCTATTTTGTCCTTACACCTGGTGTCACATTACAAGTTTTAAAATTCCTAGCCTGACAAGGAAGAGAGGTGTCAGGAAGCAGAGATTGGGAGTCTTAGGCACTGCAAACTAGAATTTCCATTTGAGGTTTGTGGAAGTTGAGTTGTGTGTCAACTTGACCTGCCATGGTTATGAGTAGCTGGGAAGCTGGATATAAGTTATTTTCTATCATGAGACTGACAAGCAACCCCGTGATGTGCCAAGCAGCTGAGAAGTAGCTTTGTGATGTGGTCTGCTTCCAGCATATAAGGAGGTTTGGGAATGGTCTGCAGCTTTTTGGCATGCTTGGACCCTGCTTGTAGCCGAGTTTTCAATTAGCAGCCTGCCATATTTCTTTCTGATCTTGGGACTGTCTCTGGATTTGGACTAGTGTCCTGATGTGTTTTTTGGTAATATTTGGACTGTGCTATTTTATCCGTCAACCTTGGATTTGATAGCTTTGGCAGCCAGCAGCTGGTTGAGTGAATAGACACCTCTAGCCGGCGGTTCAAACCCACCAGCCACTCCTCGGAAGGAAGGTTGGGCAATCTACTTCTGTAGTGATACTGCCTCAGCTACCCAAGGAGGGGTCGCTATGCGTCTGGACGACTCGATGACACATAACGACAACAACAGCTCCAGTGGTCGGGGAGCAAACGGCAGAATTGAAGCCCAAGGTTGAGGTGCTTTCACTCAGCCCCTAGAGCTTGGCACTTTGAACTCAGACTTCTAGCCTCTTAAACTGTAAGAGAATAAACTTTGCTTTGTTCAAGCAACCCCATTTGTGGTATCTTCTATTAGAGTGGCACCAGTGGTAAGCAAAAAAGGATGAAGGAAGTTAGATGGATGCTGGGATGACTCATAATTTAACAATTTGTGTTTCTGACAAATCTGGTATTTCAAATTAAAAAGAAGTAAAATGAAAGATTTTGATTAAGAACAATCTCTGAAAAGTTTTAAGCAATAATTGTCTGAAGTGATCACTAAAAACTCTTAATAATTTCTGGCCATATAAAATTAAGAGTCTTCTATTCATTTTTTATCCATTTATTCTGACAAAACAATGAGCATCTAGAAATTATATTTTGTATTGTAAATTATGTCATATGATTGTACATACTTAAATATCTGATGTCATTTTAAACTATCTTTTGAGGTGGGAAGGTATTAGAAATCAAAGAAGAAATATTTATTTTTTCCATGTGAATTTAAATTTCTCTCTGCCTAAAACCATCACTTTTTTATGGTGCTGTTTTTATATTTGTTTGAGCAGGTGAAGGCAGGAGATAAATGGAAAATAATTATGTTGTTGTTGTTGTTATGTGCTGTGAGTCGGCCCCGACTCATAGTGACCCCTCCTTGGGTTTCCGAGCCAGTATCACTATGGAAGTAGATTATCCCAAACTTGCTTCCCAGGAGTCAAACCAAACTTACTGCCATTGAATAAAATCCAACTCATAGCGACCCCTCCTTAGGTTTCTGTGGCAGTATCACTACGGAAGTAGATTGCCCAACCTTCCGAGGAGTGGCTGGTGGGCTTGAACTGCCAGCCTTCTGGTTAGCAGTCAAATACCTTAGTAAATATTATTAGCTCAAGCAGAAGACAGCATTAATAACCTGTACTAGACTGTCAAAGTCTTACATTAGATTTCATTTATGCCTGAATATTCCAAAATTTAATGAGATTGCTTTCTTACATTCTGTTTTATATAAAAGAGATATGGGATCTCCGAAGGTTGTGGCTCAAGGGAGTGGACCCATTCTGGGACAGGAAATGAGCTTTGTGAGCTGTGTCTTGGAGTATAGACAATGAGGCACTAACTTCTCTCCTGAGAACTCTGGGTAATTTGAATTAAACTGGTTGCTTGGAATATTGAGCCTTTTTTGTGGAGGACAGAAACTGGGTCATTCCAGGAAGAGAGTCACCAGGACCTAGATGCAATCATGGTGGGCCTTTAGGCTTTGAAAAATGGTCATTCTAGTAATTGAGTTATACTATCTGTTATACTCAATTGAGTTATACTATCTGTTATACGGGAGCTCTGGTAGCATAGTGGCTAAGACACTTGCCTGCTAACCAGACGGCTGGCGGTTCAAACCCACCAGCCATTCCTCGGAAGGAAGGTTGGGCAATCCTACTTCCGTAGTGATACTGCCTCGGAAACCCAAGGAGGGGTCGCTATGAGTCAGGGCTGACTCGATGGCACATAACAACAACAACAACAACAATCTGTTATACATGAATATTCAGTAAAGTCTTATAGAAAGCTGGAACCTGTTTTCAACTGTTCTATAGAGACATATGGTAAGGACCATTAAATACTATTGATGTAATGGAAAAAGAGATGTGGAAAGAAGCGGAATCAGCAAGAAAGCTACTGAAACTGTCTGGGGAATGCCATGAATCTTATGGGAGAGGTGATCACCAGAGTATGATCCAGATACCACAGAAACTGACATGTGAACAGAAACAGAACAGTAAAAGAATCACCTTTGAGGAACTGTTAACAAAATGTGAGGATGGCAACATGAGAGACACTCTGAGTACTCTAAAGGATAGATGCTAGGGATGATCCAAGTCAATAGACTACAGCTCCAAAATAACTTGGATAATGCCTGTTTTTCCATAACTGTAACTAAGCTATGTTTGACATGTAGGGAATACACAACATATATTTGTAAATGAATCGTCAAGGAAATTAAAAATAATAGCTCTATGAATACAATTGTAGCTACATGTTGGTGAGAAATGCTAAATAAGGAAACTGCAGTTTTCATGTGATTCTTTGTTTCCTCGGCAGCTGAACAAAATGAACAGTATTGGATCCTGCCAGAGACTATTTTGTTAATAGTCAATTTAGTCTGTCGGTAATACTGATATCCAAATGGATTCATTTTGATTTTCTTCAAAGCATAATCTTTCAGGGTGACAAAATCTATTGCTAACCTTATGCTAAGCTATTTTTATTATCCTTGGGTTTAAATATTGAGATCGGTCTCCAAAGATTTATATTAATATTTCATTCTAAACTTTAGGGGTAGGATTGTTGGTGCTACTGTTAGGTGCTGTCCAGTTGGCTCCGTCTCATAGTGACCTTATGTAAAACAGAAAGATATGCTGCTCAGTCTTGGACCATGCTGACATTATTTGCGTGCTTGAGCTCATTGTCACAGCTACTATCCATCCATCTCACTGAGTGTCTTCTCCTTTTTTGCTGACCCGCTTTCCTCTATTTTACCAAGCATGATATCCTTCTAGAGGGATGGGTCTCTTCTGAAAACAAGGCCAACATACATGAGATGAAATCTTGCCATTTTTACTTCTAAGGAGCATTCCCATAGTATATCTTCCAAGATAGATATATTGTTGTTGTTCTTCTAGCAGTCCACGGTATTTTCAATATTCTTCACTAATATCACAATTCAAATGCATCAATTATTCTGCAATCTTCTTTATGCTTTGTTCAATTTTCACATGCACATGAGGCTGTGGAAAATACCGTGGCTTGGGGCAGACACACCTGAGTCTTCACAGTGTCATCTTCACTCTTCAACAATTTAAGGAGGTCTTTTTGTTTTTATTAGGATTTGGGTGAAGATTTACAGA
>NW_006922221.1:564720-567590 GCF_000298275.1 Orycteropus afer afer | reverse complement strand
GTCTTTTGCAGCAGATTTGCCTAGTGCAAATCATTGATTTCTCGACTGCTGCTTCCAGGGCTGTTGATTATGGATCCAAGTAAAATGAAATCTCTGAAACTTCAACCTTTTTTTCCATTTATAATAATGTTTCTTATAAATCCTGTTGCAAGAATTATTGGTTTTCTTTATCATGAGGTACAACTGATACCAAAGATTATAGTCTTTAATCTTCATCAGTAAGTGCTTCGATTCCTCTTGACTATCAGCAAGCAGGGTTGTCTCATCTGTATACTGCAGGTTGTTAATGAATCTTTCTCCAATCCTTATCTATGTCCCTCTTCATACAGTCCAGCTTCTCAGATTATTTGCTCAGCATGCAGGTGGAAGGATATAATCCTGATACACACTTCCTGATTTTAAACCATTCAGTATTCTCTTGTTCCATTAGAACATCTGCCTCTTGGTCTATTTATAGATTCCTCACAAGCACAATTTGTGTTGTGAAATTCCCAACCTGCACAATGTTATCCGTAATTTGTTTTGAGCCACACAGTCAAGTGCCTTTTGCATAGTCAATAAAAGACAGGTAAAGATCTTTCTGGAATACTTTGTTTTCAGCCAACATCTATATGACAAAATAATGATATCCTTTATTCCATACCCTCTTGTCAATCAGGATTGAATATACCACTTCCTTGTTAATATATTGCTGCAACTGCTTTTGAATTATCTTCAGCAAAATTTTACTTGTATGTTATATTAATGATATCATAGGATAATTTACACATTTTGCTGGATCACCTTTCTTAAGAATGGGCACAAATATGGAACTCTTGCATTCAGTTGGTCAGGTAGCTCTCTTCCATATTTTTGACATAAATTAGTGAGAGCTTCCAGCATCACATTCATTTGCTGAAATGTTTCAGTGGGTATTCCATCAATCCCTGGAAACTTGTTTTTTGCCAATTCCTTCAGTGAAGCTTTGACTTTTTTCAATTCAATTTGGTGTTGTCCATGTACTACCACATGAAATGGTTAAACAGTGAGCAATTCTATTTGGTACAGTACCTCTGTGTATTCCTTCCCTATTGGTTTGATTCTTCTTGCATCATTCAGTATTTTGCCTTTAGAATTCTTCAAAATTACAACTAGAAGCTTGATTTTTTTTCTTCTTCAGTTCTCTCAGCTTGAGAAATACTGAGTGTGTTCTTCCATTTTGTTTTTCTAATTCCAGAAATTTGCACCTTTCCTTATAATAATTTACTTTGTCTTCTTGAGTTGCCTTTTTTCAAATATTCTGTTCAGCTCTTCCACTTCATTTCTTCCATTCACTCTAACTACTCTCTGTTCAAGACAAAGTCACATTCATTGATATAAAGAACACTTTAAGTTCTATTCTGAATTGCAATGCTATCAGTGACTGGATAATATCCATATACTTACAAGGAAGATCAGTTAATCTTGCTATTATTCAAACTTACACAACAACCACTAAAACCAAAGATGAAGAAATTGAATATTTTCACCAACTTCTGTAGTCTGATTGATCAAATATGCAATCAAGATTTATTGATGATTGGAATGTAAATGTTGGAAACAAAGAAGCTGCTTTGGTGGTTGGAAAATATGGAATTGGTGATAGAAAGGACACCAGAGACTGCATGACAGAAATTTGAAAAAAAAAAAAATCATTGAAAATACCTTTTCCCAAAAACATAGATGGTGACTATACATGTACATAGGGTCACTATAAGTTGAAGCTGACTTGAAGGCACCTAACAACATGCACATAGACATTGACAGATGGGATACTCAGGAATCAAATTGATTACATCTGTGGAAAGAGGTAATGGAGAAGGTCAATATCATCAGTCAGAACAATGTCATGAGCTGACTATAGAAAACACGATCATTTGCCCATATGCAATTTTACGTTGAAGCTGAAAAAACATAAAACAAGTCCATAGGAATCAGATTATGGCCTTGAGTATATCCAAGCTGAACTTAGAGATCATCTGAAGATGAGATTTGCTACATTGAACACCAATGACTAAAGACCAGATGAGTTGTGTGATAACACTAAAAACATCATACATGAAGAAAGGAAAAGATCTTTAAAAAGAAAAGGAAGGAAGAAAAGACCAAAATGGATGTCAGAAGAGACTCTGAAACTTGCTCTTGAATGGAGATTAGGTTAGAAGTAGCAACATCTATCAAAGTAGTAACCAATTATAGATTGTATATATTAATTTTATTTTTTTTAATTGGGGGAAAAAAGCCAACAAAACAAAACAAAAAAAACACTTCTAATCACAGACAAAGTTTAGCACAGATGAATAAGTGTAGGATTTACTGTAGTCAGATTGCAGGTATCCTAAGAATCTGATGGCCATGGAAAAGGAGTATGAGCATATGATTTTGTATTAAACAGCTTTAAAATATAAACTGAGTATTCAAAGATTTTATCCTAGACAATATGAGATTTAAAAATGGTTTCAGGATACTGAGCTTGCTGATACTAAACTCAGCCCTAAGTTATTGTTGTTGTTGTTGTTAAGTGCCGTCGAGTCGTTTCCAACTCATAGCGACCACATGCACAGCAGAACGAAACACTGCCCTATCCCGCGCCAGCCCACAATCCCTGCTATACTTGAGCTCATCATTGCAGCCACCATATCAATCCATCTTGTTGAAGGACTCCGCCTCATTCGTCGACCCTCCACCCTACCAAGCATGACATCCTTCTCCAGGGAATGGTCCCTTCTTACAACATGACCAAAATAGGTGAGACGAAATCTGGCCATTCTTGCTTCCAAGGAGCATTCTGGCTGCACTTCCTCCAGGACAGATCTGTTAGTTCTTTTAGCAGTCCATGGTACTTTCAGCAT
>NW_006922221.1:560730-562945 GCF_000298275.1 Orycteropus afer afer | reverse complement strand
GTCCCTGAGTTGTCTCTCCTCACCTGTAACCCTGGGGCTGACTGCTCTTCTGTCTGGGTTCAAGGCTTTTATCCCCTTTCTCCTGCTCTTCTGGCCTGCTACTCTGGCGTCCCTGCGTTGTCTCTCCTAACCCGTAACCCTGGGGCTGACTGCTCTTTTGTCTGGGTTCAAGGCTTTTATCCCATTTCTCCTGCTCTTCCGGCCTGCTACTCTGGCGTCCCTGCGTTGTCACTCCTCGCCTGTAACCCTTGGGCTGACTAAGTTAGTAAGGGTCATTTTGACCAGTGTACTACAAAGTCCCTCAGATTGTATGTTACTTGCAATATAACCATCCAACTCTAAGTTTAAGAAGCCATAGATGTGATAACTTTGCTCAAGATTGTAAGGAGAAGTACAGTTTTTCAGGCAAGAGCTTAACAGTAATGACCATTATCTGTAACAGTCTTGGCATTGGAAATGTGACTGTATGTCAATGTAATGTTGAGCAATGCCATAGTATATGCTGAAGTATATTCTATCTTTTCATTGTGGAGAAGCAAGAATAACCCTTTTTGGACCTTAAATGTCTATGGAATTTGTAAATTTTGAGATTGGTAGAATGCAAGAGAGAGTATGTACTCCCAGCTCATAAGACATATGGGTGTATTTGTTTCTAAAGCTGCCATAGAAAAATAACACAAATACGTCTTCTGGGCCATGTTCCTTTCAAGGTCTCCATGAGAATATTATTCCTTGTCTCCTCCAGTTTCTAGTACCCTCAGGCATTTCTTAGCTTGTAGATGCATCTTCTCATAGCTGTTCTTCTATCTCAGTATTTCTTTGTCTTTTTTTTTTCTCTCTCTCTCCCTGGTTTTTTTTTTTTTTTCAGAAAGACAACTAAGAATGGCATATGACCTACCCTACTGTTCTAGTTACCTAGTGCCACTCTGACAGAAATATATCACAAATGGGATGGTTTTAACGAGCAGGAGTTTATTCTTTTATAGTTTGGAGACTTTAAGTCCAAGTTCAAAATGCCAAGTTCTAGGGACTGGGTTAAAGCCCCTCAGCCTTGGGCTTCAGCTCTGCCTCTTGCTCCCAGCATGCTGAAGCTAGAGACTTTTGTTCACTCAGACCGCTGCTGGCTTCTGAGGCTACCAAGCCCAAGCTTGACACATAAAAAGGCACAGTCCTAATGTTATCAAACCACATGGAAGGCCATTAATTCAAGCCCATTGTAAATCCCTAGGTGGGCAGAGCATGGCAGGATGCTGAACAGTGACATAGATTCATGCAGGGTCCAAGCGTACCATAAGCTAGAGACCATTATCAAAGCAGCTTCTTACATAGGAAGCAGATTACATACCCAAAGCAGCTACTCAGCTGCTTGTGGTAGATCCCACCATGGAGTTGATTGTCAGTCTCATCATGGGGAATAACTACCATCAGCTGCCCAGCCACTCAACCAGGCCCAGCCAAGTTGACACACAAACATAAACACCACACCTACTCCAGAATGACCAAATGTTACTTGATAACATATTCAAAGGCTCTATTTTATCACAGACTGTCCCCTGACTGATTGAATATTGTTATATATGAATGATTACATTAATGAATTCAGTTTTGAGAATCACAATTAAAAAAAAGCTGCAAGATATTAAAAATATAATAATTTCCAATGACATAAACATTTTGCCCTTAGTAGATATAATTATACCTGAGAACCATTTATCTGTGTCACAGATTTGTCCTAATAAATCTACATTTACTATAAACTGTTTAAGTAAAAACAAATACCCCCTAAAATGGAAAGTGAATAAGTTATGGAAATATTACTTGTACACTTTACTAGCCCATATTAATATAAAAAATTAAGCATTAAACATAATGATATATTAAAATATAATAGAAACTTGTATCAATTATGAAGATACTATTAAAATAATAAAGTCAAAAGGTAAGAATACACTCAGCATTTCTCAAGCTGAAAGAATTGAGAAAAAATTAAAAAAAAATTAAGCCTCGAGTTGCAATATTGAAAGATTCTATGGGCAATATGTTGAATAATGCAGGAAACATCAAAAAAGATGGATGGAATACACAGAGTTACTGTACCAAAATGAATAGGTAGATGATCATCTATTTCAGGAGGTAGCATATGATCAAGAACCAATGGTACTGAAAGAAGAAGTTGAAGCTTCACTGAAGGAATTGAGGAAGCACAAGCCTCCAG
>NW_006922221.1:559206-560118 GCF_000298275.1 Orycteropus afer afer | reverse complement strand
GTGGCATCAGGATCGGAGGAAGAAACATTAACAACGTGCACTACGCTGATGACACAACGTTGCTTGCTGAAAGTGAGGAGGATTTGGAGCATTTATTGATGAAAATTAAATAATACAGTCTAGAATACAGATTACTACTCAACATAAAGAAAAAAAAATCCTCACAACCAGACCAATAAACAACATCACAATAGATGGAGAAAAGATTGAAGCTGACAAAGATTTCATATTACTTGGTTCTAAAATCAACACCAATGGAAGTCAAGACATCGAAAGAGTTATTTCATCGGGCAAATATGTTGCAAAAGAGTTCTTTGAAGTGCTGAAGAACAAAGATACCTCCTTGAAGACTAAGATGTGCTTAACCCAAGCCATGGTATTTTCAATTGCCTCAAATACATGTAAGAGCTGGACAGTGAATAAGGAAGACTGAAGAAGAGTTGTGTTGGTGAAGAATGCTGAAAGTACAGTGGAGTGCTAAAAGAACTAACAAATCTGTCCCAGAAGAAGTACAGCTGGAACACCTCTTGGAAGCAAGACTTTGTCTCACCTACTTTGATCATGTTGTCAACAGGGACCATTCTCTGGAGAAGGATGTCATGCTTAGTAAAGTGGAAGGTCAACAAAACAGGAGAAGGCCCTCAAAAAGATAGATTGACCTGGTGGTTGCAGCAATGGGCTCAAATATAGTAGGGATCATGAGGCTGGGACAGGACCGAGCAATGTTTCATTCTGTTGTACAAATGGTAGCTGTAAGTCAGAGATGATGGCACATAACAATTACAAAAATTAAAATAAGATTACATGTAAATAATGACATATTGCATAATGAGCTTGATGGAGAGCAGAGGAATGGGCTTCAGAGACAAGATGGTGAATGGTTGGTAACATTGGAAACAAAGAAGGATAACA
>NW_006922221.1:556559-557936 GCF_000298275.1 Orycteropus afer afer | reverse complement strand
TTCTCTCCATTTATTGTGATGCTGCTCATTGGTCCAGTTGTGAGGATTTTTCTTATCTTTATATTGAGACATAATCCATACTTCAGACTGTATTCTTCAACCTTCATCAGTAAGTGCCTCAAGTCATCCTCAATTACAGCAAGCAAAGTTGTATTGTCTATGTATCTCAGGTTGTTAATGATTCTTCCAATCCTGATGCCATGATTTTCTACATATAGTCCAGCTTCTCAGATTATTTGCTCAGCATATAGATAGAATAAGTATGGGGAAGGGATACAACCCTGACACACTCCCTTCTGATTTTAAAAAATGCAGTATCCCCTTGTTCTGTTCGAAAGACAGCCTCATGGTCAATGTTTCTCATGAGTACAATCAAGTGTTCGGGAATTCCCATTCTTCTCAATGTTATCCATAATTTGTCATGAACCACACAATCAAATGTCTTTTCTTAGTCAATAAAACACAAGTAAACATATTTCTGGTATTCTTTTCCTTGAACCAAGATGCATCTGATAACAGCTATGATATCTCTTATTCCACATCCTCTTCTGAATTCAGCTTGCACCTCTGGAAGTTCTCTGTCAATATACTGCCGCAAACGTTTTTGAATTATCTTCAATAAGATCTTACTTTCATGTGATATTAATGATATTGTTCTATAATTTCCACATTCTGTGGGATCACCTTCTTTTAATGGGTACAAATATGGATCACTTCCAGTCAGTTGGTCAAATCTCTTGGCATAACCCAGTGAGTTATCTCGGTAGCTGTCTTCCAAATCTCTTGGCATAACTGAGTGAGTGCCTCCAATGGGGCATTCATTTGTTGAAATATCTCATTTGGTATTCCGTCAATTCCCAGAGCCTTGTTCTTCGCCAATTCTTTCATTGCAGCTTTGACTTCCTCCTTCAGTACTATTGGTTCTAGAACATATGACACTTCCTGAAATGGATGAATGTCGACCAGTTCTTTTTAGTACAGTGACTCTGTGTATTCCTGCCATCTTCTCTTGATGCTTCCTGCATCATTTAATATTTTACCCAAAGAATCTCTCAATATTGCAACTCAAGGCTTAAATTTTTCTTCAGTTCTTTCAGCTTGAGGAATGCTGAGCATCTTCTTCCCTTTTGGTTTTCAAACTCCAGGTCTTTGCACATTTCATTATAATAATTGGCTTTGTCTGCTCGAGCTGATCTTTGAAATCTTCTATTCAACTTCTTTATCTTGTCATTTCTTCCATTTGCTTTAGTTACTCTCTGCTCAAGGGTAAGTTTCAGAGTCTCTTCTGTCATCTATTTTGTTCTTCTCTTCTTTTCTTGTCTTTTTAGTGATCTCTTGCTTTCTTCATGGATAGTGTTCTTGATATCCTCCCACAAT
>NW_006922221.1:553466-555239 GCF_000298275.1 Orycteropus afer afer | reverse complement strand
GGACAAACCGACAGACAAGTTTGTCTCCCTGTTGGAAACCTCTCGTACCACCCTCTGGGTCCCTGTGGCTGACTTCTTATCTGTCTGGGTTCCTGGCTTTTAATCCCCTCACCCTCCTCTTCCGTCCTGCTGCTTCTGGCATTCCTGAGTTCCCTCTCTTCACTTGGATCCCTGCGGCTGACTGCTCCTCTGTGTGGGTTCCTGGCTTTTGATCCCCTTTCTCCTGTTCCCCTGCCCTGCTGCTTTGGGTATGCAATTGCACATAGTTGTTGTTGTTGTGACAGCACATAGCAACAACAACAACTAGGAGCTGGGTAAAAGCCCCTTAACCTTGGGCTTCAGCTCTGCCTCCCACTCCCAGCCAACCAGAGCTAGAGGCCTTTCTTCACTCAGACACCTGCTGGCTGCTGAGACTAGCAAACGCCAGGTTGACAAGTAAAAAGACACAGTTATGTTTCCAAATCACACGACAAGCTATTAATTCAAATCCATTGAAAATCCCAAGTTTTGCAGATCATGGAAGGCTGCTAAACAGTGACACAGCTACATGCAGAGTCCAAGCATGCCATAAGCTAGAGACTGTCCCCAAGACTTCTCCTTTTACACAGGAAACAGACCATATCTCAAAGGCAGCTACTCAGCTGCTTGTGGTAGATCCCACCCTGGAGCTGAATGCCAGTCTCATCATGGGGAATAACTACCACCATGTTCCCAGACATTCAACCAGGCCTAGCCAAGTTGACATACAAATTTAACTACCACAACAAGTAGAAATACATAAGACATTACAGTTATAAAGGATTTCTTAGAAAGCAAAGACCTTTCCCAAGTAGTTGAAAGTAACATTTACACCAACAGTAATATAAATTACCTGGAGAAACAGCATCATTTAGATTTATTCATCCACCAAAAACCAAAGCAAGTTCTCTCTAGAGGTGAGTTTCCAGTAACATAGGGAGATGAGCTAATTATAAGTTGTAATATAGGGTCATTTGGAAAAGTGAAAAACAGTAGTCATATATATTGTGAAGAAGTCATATGAGTGAAATGTAATTACTGCCTGTTGACAAGTTTGCGTTAAAAATTTGCTAAAAGTTAAGCAGTGTGGATAATCACTGCCTGAAATTCCATAACATTTGTAATCTTTGCAGCACTGTTATGTGTTCAATACATTTGTGTAGAAAAATAATGTTCATAAACATAAGGATAAGCTATTAGTAAAGAATTATACCCATTATCCTTATATATCCTAAAAATGAGAACACTGTAGCATCCACGATCAAATGCCCTACTTTAAAAAATAAAAATTGATAATTCAAATTTTTCCAAACCAAATACACTTTTGTTGAGTCATTCTGACTCATAGTGATCCTATAAAACAAAGCAGATTTGTCCTTTCCAAGGCTATAAATCTTCATAGAAGCAGACTACCACATCTTTCTCCCAGAAGCAGCTAGTGGGTTTGGACTGCTGACATTTTGGTTATCAGCAAGTGCTTTAACCATGGCACCACAAAGGCTCCTGTTCAAAGTTTTAACCCCCAGAAATTGAAAAATAGATCACTATCAATCATGCTTTTATCAAAACCTTCTTTCTTATATATTTATATAAATTAGGTTTTACTGAAATAGTATTTTAGATGCAATTTTTAAAATCCTGTCTTCAGATGTTTTCCAATTAGTGTAAGACAAGGATTTGCATAGATTCAAGACATTCGAAAAAAGAAACTTCGTCAGGATTTTAAACATTATTAAGTTTCTTTAAAAAAAAAAA
>NW_006922221.1:551428-553206 GCF_000298275.1 Orycteropus afer afer | reverse complement strand
TACTGAGGGTTTTCCTCTTTTTCACTGACTCTCTACTTTAGCAAGTATGATGTGCTTCTCCAAGGTGTGGTCTCTCCTGATAAGTATGTCCAAAGTACATGTGACAAAATCTCACAATTCTCATTTCTAAGCAACATTCTGATATAACTTCTTCCAAACTAAATTTCTTCCTTCATGCCTGGCACTGAACTCACCTGGGTGGCTCTTCTTTAACCAAATAAATGACAGGTCTCTAAAGTGAGCACTAACACCAGCATTGTGTGAACTCCGTAGAACTTTTACCCATTTTAGATCAAAGAGCAGCATTGACTGAAGGTAAAAATTCAGAAGGCAGGACACATGGGAACAAAGGAGGAATGTAAATGGGAAACACAGGAAGGAAGTGGGATGAGTGATGTTATGTTGTAGGGATTGGAATCAATGGCATGAAACAAAGTGTGTATGAATTGTTGAATGAGAAACTGACTTGCCCTGTAAACCCTCACCCAAATCAGTAAAATAAATAAATAAACACAGTATTTAAATACAGAAAAAATACAAGTATGTGAGACAAAATCTCACCGTTCTTATTTCTAAGAAGGCTTCTGGATGTTAAGAGAAATTACAGCACTAACATAAAATTAATATTCTGAGAAAAGATAATTTTACCAGGATTAATAAAATAAGTTGTTCTTAACCCATTTTAGAAATGAAAAATTATGTACAATTTCATTAAAATTTGGTAAGAAATAATCAATGATAATTATTCATTCAATATGTCATTTAACTATTTTATTGCATAACATGGTTAACATTAATGGCAGGTGAAGCACCAGTCAGTGAAATCATTGTCTTGTCTAGAACAGTGAGCTAGGATCTATGAGGTAAAATAACAATAAAGAAAAGAAGGAGGACCACAAGGAAGAAGAGGAAAAAACATCAGAAGGAGGATGAAAAGGGAGAGGATTATAGAATATTACCATCCTAAGGAATTACATCATTTTGTAAAACTATTTTTCAAATGTCTTTTTCAATACCAAGCAATAATTTTTAATGCAGATCTATTTTAGAATTTTACTGCGAATTTTAAGACACAAACATACTTCATACAATTCACATTACAACGGAATTCTGTTAAAAAATTTTTTCCTAATTTATTTCATTGTCACAGCATGAATTCAATCTGTTATTTAATTAATTCTCCTACTCAGCTCCCCAAAAAGTATCATCTCACTTGTAAAAGACAGTGTTAAATTGTGTATTTATTAAGCAGAACTAATACATTTCATGTTACACATTTCAACTCAGTTAATGCTAAATGTCATTTTTCCTGCTTCTTTTGACAATAAAAATAAAATAAAATGAAGTATTTTATTTTTAAATTGCAGCTACTATATTATATTATTGGGAAGAAGTAAAAATTATTCTTAATTTAAGATCATTACAAAGGTTCCTGTTTAGTCATTTTGAAAATAATGTAAAAGATTGTTGTTGTTGTTGTTAAGTCCCGTCGAGTCTTCTCAGACTCATAGTGACCCCATGCACAGCAGAAGGAAAGACCACCAGGTCCCACACCAGCTCCATGATCCCTGCTATACTTGAACCCATTGTCACAGCCACTGTGTCAATCCATCTCCTTGAGGGCGTCCCTTCTTTCCTCGACCCTCCACCTTACCAAGCATGACATCTTTCTCCAGGGAATGGTCCCTTCTAAAAACATGACAAAAGTAAATGAGAAGAAGCCTGACCATTCTCTCTTACAAGGAGCATTCTGGCTGTACTTCCTCCTGGACAGATCT
>NW_006922221.1:536757-550068 GCF_000298275.1 Orycteropus afer afer | reverse complement strand
GCCTCTGCTGACATCCATTTTTGTCTTTTCTTCTTTTCTCATCTTTTTAATGACCTCTTGCTTTCTTCATGGATGATGTTCTTGATGTCATCCCACAGTTCTTCTGGTTTTTGGTCATTGGTGTTCAATGCATCAAATCTAATCTTTAGATGGTCTCTAAATTCAGGAAGGATATATTCATGATCATATTTTGGTTGTTGTGGACTTGTTTTGATTATATTCAACTTCAAGTAAAACTTGCATATAAGCAGTTGATGGTCTGTTCCACAATCATCTCCTGGCCTTATTTTGGCTAAAGATATTGAGCTTTTCCATCACCTCTTGCCACAGATGTAGTCAATCTGATTCCTGTGTATTCCATCTGATGAAGTCCACATGTATAGCCACCATTTGTATTGTTGAAAAAAAGGTCTTTGCAATGAATAAGTAAGTCATTGGTCTTGCAAAATTCTATCATGGGATTTCCAGTATTATTTTTGTCACCAAAGCCAAATTTTCCAACTTCCAATGATTTTTCTTCATTACCAACTTTTCACTTCCAGTCGCCAGTCATAAGTAACCCATCTTAATCAAGATGTTCAGTCAATTTCAGACTGCAGAAGTTGATTAAAAATCTTCAATTTCCTCATCTTTGGCTCAAATCTTTGGCTCAAATTCTTCTGAGCAAATGATCCGAGGTACTGGACTTCATGAGGAAGAATGCAGCATCAAGACTGGATGAAGACTTATTGAGAATTTGGGATATGCACATGACACAAACTTGGTTGTTAAATATGAAGTACATTGAACTTAATGAGGAAAATCAAAGAACATAGATTCCAGTATGGATTACACCTCAACATAAAGAAAACAAAAACCCTCACAACTTGTCCAATAAGCAACATCATGATAAATGGAGGAAAGTTGAAATGGAGGAAAGGGTTAGAGGATATTTTGCAAATATGTACTAACCATCATTTTTTTTTTTACCCTGCATAAATGAAAAATATTTTACTATAGCCAGTCAATATGGTTCAGAATATTAATACTTGTGGTAACAACTTTAACTTATCAATTTACAAGAGTAGGGGAATAAATAACCCATTTTTTCTTTTCCTCTCATGGAGTACATCTGAGATGAATGTTTTTCAGTGACTGCTAAATCAGCCTTCTATGATGGATCAAATTTATTTACAGTCTAGCCACTGCCTTGATAACACACACCTGATTTTCTATGCCTTCCTGTTTTTCCAATACCTGCTCATGTTCCCTTGAATCCACACCAAAGCTATTTACCCTGGAATTTTTCTCTCATGTTCTAATTCAAGAGAACCCCAAAGTATGGTATTATGCATTACCTCATCTCCATTCCTTTTATACCAACTATTTCTCCATCAAGTAGAGATTTTTTTTTTTTTCTCTTCAACTTGTAATTGTCCCTTAAACAAAGTTGTTAAATTATCCAGTATTTCAGAAACTCAAATACATATACATTCAAACCAAAAACCAAACTTATGGCAGTCAAGTTGATTCTGACTCATGGAGACCCTATTGGACAGAGTAGAACTGCCCATAAGGTTTTCAAGGCTATAATCTTTGGTTGACAGCTAAATGCTTAACCACTGTGCCACCAGGGTTCTCCTTATATATAGAGATACATGTATATAATATAAAAAACAAACCAGTTGTCATCAAGTTGATTCCAACTCATAGAAACCCTACAGGACAGAATAGAACTGCCTCATAGGAGTTCCAACAACAATGTATGTAAAGCGTGACTTTAGTTTTATTATGTGGAAGTGAAAAGACATCTGTCTATCATATTTTCAGGAATGATTCTCAGTGTTGACAAGAGTACAGGAAATAAAAGCATCCATCCATACTATGTTTGTAGGGGTATGGATTGGTTCAAAATTTAAGATTTAAATGTGATGACATATGTCCAATTATTTATCATTGTTTATATCCTTTGGCACAGTCCTTCCTGTATTAGAAATTCATCTCATGTAAAAAATCAGAAAATGTACATATTAATACACAAAAAAAGTATTCAGAAGCATTGTTTATAACAGCAATATCGATATAAATGACATTATGCTGCCTAAGTATGTCTATAATCTTACAAAAAATAGGTATCAAAGTACTGATAACTGGACAAATTAAATACTGAAAATAACAAGATACTCTAGCTATTAAAAACCCTATTTTGGAATATTTAATATGAAATTTAAGAAACATAAAGAAGGAAAACAACTTAAAAATATTATAATCCAGAGATTATCAGAAAAATCAATATATTCACATTAAAAATAATAAAAAAATGACTAGAAAGGAAAATACCAAATTGTTAACAATGTCTCTTCTGACTATAGTTTGAAAGTCTACTATTAAAATATTTTTGGAGCACTTTGGTTGGTTGGTTGGTATGTGCCGTCAAGTCGGACCCTACTCATAGCGACCCCTCCTTGGGTTTCTGAGGCAGTATCACTATGGAAGTAGATTGCCCCATCTTCCTTCCGAGGAGTGGCTGGTGGGTTTGAACCACCAGCCTTCTGGTTAGCAGTCAAGTGCCTTAGGCACTATAGTACCAGGGCTCTTTTTGGAGTACTTTAGTAAAAAATATTTTTGTACAATGATTTTTTTATTACTTTGGAATAACATCTAGTTCTATATAAAATAATATATTAAAAATAAATAAATAAAAACCATTACCATTGAGTCAAATTCTGGCTCATAGAGATCCTATGGGACAGAGTAGAACTGCCAAATAGGTTTCCAAGGTGTTAAATCTTTATGGAGGCAAACTGTTGCATCTTTTTCCCCACTGAGTGCTTGTGGGTTTGAACCTGATATCTGATTAGCAGATGAGTGCTTAATCATTAAGCCACAAGGGTTTCAAAATAAAAGGTAGGCAAGTTATATTGTGCCATTAAAGTTTAAAGGGAGTTTGTGTATTATAGCTTCTAATATAACTGTAACATTTACTTTGAGTGTGTGGTGAGCAATTAACTTAAAATGTGTCATAGGTCAGATCATTAGTATTTACAATATTCCTATGAAATATAACATTCTCTTATTTATTTTTTTAACATGAGAAATCTGAATCTTAGAGATGTTTGTTGTTTAACTATATTTGAATTTTTACCTTATTATTTTGATTTGCTTCAAATTAATATAATTTCACAATTGAGTTTATAATTAAGGAAATATTTTCAACTTTCTAAGTAAAAATAATGGTTATCCTGTTGTAACAAAAAAGGTACAAAATACAATGTTTTACAAAAGAAAAAAAACTGTTTTTTTTATGTAAAAGTCTAATAGCTGTTTCATAAAGTTCTCTAAGATATTGAATATTCCTTCTTGTTCTCCATCTCTGGATGGATCTCTGTGGAGGAAGATATCTACAATCCAGCTAACTAAAAAGGGCAAATTGTGGAAGCAGAGAGTGCATGTTCCAATTAAAGATAAAACATATAACTGGCACATGTATTTATACTATCAGCCACATATTAGTCAAAGAGCCAAATTTAAGTTCAAGGAAAATAATATATATATATATATAATGTCTGGCTATCTTCACTGCTAAATTCTCATGTTTGAAATAAAGATAAGGAGGAAAAAATAAATATTGGCAAACACACACCATCAGATTCTAGAATGTGCATCATACTTAGATGATCTGATTTGCTTTTTAGGTTTTATGAACTAATTATTATACTGCAATTTGATTTAATTATTGTTTCTGAAAGTTTAAATGGATAATTTGCTACTTTTCAATTGTTGATTGTATTTGTTTGTAATATTTTCTTAATTGAAAATATTGGTGAAGTTTTAAATTTTGTATCTTAGCAAGATGCTAGATAATCATAATGAACTTCTATATTAATGAGGTTATTCTGGAATTTTCATACTTACGGATTTTTTTGAAAAAAATATTTTATTAATATTTTAAAGAGATGATCCATGTATATGGTTCAAAATTAAATTTCACAAAAGACAAAATTTTCACATTGAGTAATAAGTAATATTTTGCAATATGAAATATATATGCTGTCACAAACAACTTTTTTTCCTATCTTAATGTGAAATACAACAGATTAAAATAATTAGAATAAATTTTAGATATGTGTGTGTATGTGTGTCTTATGGTTTTATACTCTATGCTGTTGTTTTTAGGTGTGATCCAGTCAGTGTCCACTCATAATGACCTTAAGTACAAGAGAAGAAAACACTCCCTAGTGCTGAGCCATCTTTATCTCCATTACTATGCTTGAATCCATAGTTCCAACCACCCTGGCAATATACCTTGTAGAGGATTTTCTCTTTTTTTGCTGATCTTCTATTTTACCAGGAATAGTTCCCTTGTGATAATATTACCAAAGTATGAGAGACAAACTCTGGCCATTCTTACTTCTAATGAGCATACCAGCTATACTTTATCCAATACAGACTTGTTCATTCTTCTGGTAGTCCATGGTATTTCCATTTTTCTTCTCCAACACTACAATTCAAAGACACCAATTCTTCTTTGATCTTCCATATTCTTGTCCAGGAGTGGCTGAGGGAGACCCGGAAGTAAGCAGAGAAGTTTGGAACAACTAAGGGAGAAGAATTTGTCTGTCAGTTTGTTGAACTACCCTGGTTTGCGTGTTGCTGTGAGACTGGAAACTATGCCACCAGTATTTGAAATACCAGCAGGGTTACTCATGGTGGGTAGGTTTCACCAGAGCTTCCAGACTAACACAGACTCAGGAGAAGGAAGAGATAATCCACTTCTCAAATAATTGGCCAGTGAAAATCTTATGAATTGCAGTGAAACACTGTCTGATATATGACTGGACAAGTTTATGAATAGTCCTGAGACACTATCTGATATAGTGACTGAAGATGAGCCCCTCAGGTCAGAAGGCACTCAAAATATGACTGGGGAAGAGATGTCACCTCTGATTAGAGCCAAACTTAATTATGTGGAGAGCGTAAACATTTGAGACCCCATTTGCTGATGTGTCATGACTCAAGATGAGAAGAAACAGCTGCAAACATCCATTAATAATCAGAATACGGAAGGTACAAAGTAGGAAATGAGAAAAATTGGAAGTTGTCAAAAATGAAATGAAACCCATAGAGATCAATATCCTAGGCATTAGTAAGCTGAAACGGACTGGTTTTAACCATTTTGAATCAGACTATCATATAATCTCTTATGCTGGGAATGTCAAATTGAAGAAGAATAGCATTGCATTCATCATCACAAAGAATGTATCAAGACATATCCTGAAGTATAATGCTGTCAGTTATAGGATAATATCCATACATCTACAAGGAAAACCAGTTAATACTACTATTATTCAAATGTATGCACCAAACACCAAAGCCAAAGATAAAGAAATTGAAAATTTTTACCAACTTCTGCAATCTGAAATTGACCAAGCATTGAGTCAAGATGTGTTGATAATCACTGGTGATTGGCATGCAATAGTTGGAAACAAAGAAGAATCACTGGCAGTTAGAAAACATAGCCTCAGTGATAGAAATAACATTGGAGATCACATGAACAGCATTATAAGAATTATTCATTGTGAATACCTTTTTTCAGCAACAGATATGGTGCTGACACACATACACATTGCCAGATGGAGTACACAGGAATCTGATTGACTATATCTGTGAAAAGAGGCAATGGAGGAGCTCATTATCATCACCCAAAACAAGGCCAGGAGCTGATTGTGGAACAGATCATCAATTGCTCATATGCAAGTTCAAGTTGAAGTTGAGGACAATTAAAACAAGTACACAGAAGCCAAAACATGACCTTGATTATATCCCTGCTGAATTTACAGGCCATCTAAAGAAGATATTTGATGCATTGAACTCTGTGGTAGTTAACTATGTGTGTCAACTCAGCTGGACCTGGTTGAGTGGCTAGGCTGCTGAATGTAGTATTCCCCATTATTGGACTGGTAATCAACTCCATGGTGGAATCTACTGTGAGCAGCTGAGTAGCTGCCTTAGGGAATGTGGTCTGCTTCCTATATATAAGGAGAAGCCTGGGGATAGTCTCTAGCATACCACACGTTTAAACCCTGCATGTAGTCATGCCATTGTTTAGCAGCCTGCCATGCTGTGCCGACCTTGGGGCTTTCAATGGGCTTGAATTAATGGCCTGTCATGTGGTTTGGTAATGTCAGGACTATGCCTTTTTACTTTTCAACCCTGGACTTGTCAGTCTCAGCAGCCAGTAGCTGTCTGAGTGAAGAAAAGCCTCCAGCTCCAGTGGGCCAGAAGCAGGAGGCCGAGCTGAATCCCAAGATTCAGGGGCTTTCACCCAGCCTCTAGAGCCTGGCACTTTGAGCCTGACCTCCCAAAATGTAAGAAAATAAATTCCTGTTTGTTCAGGACATACCATTTGTGGTATATTCTTGTCAGAGCAGCACTAGGTAACCAAAACAAACATCAAAGACTGAAAACCAGAGGAGTTGTGGGATGACATCAAGAATATCAACCATGAAGAAAGCAAAAGGTCATTCAAAAGACAGGAAAGGAAGAAAAGATGAAAATGAATGGCAGAGGAAACTCTGAAACTTGTGCATGAATGGAAAGTAGACAAAGCAAATGGAAAAAATGACAAGATAAAAGAGCTGAACAGAAGATTTCAAAAAGCAGCTCAAGAAAACACAGTCAGTTATTATAATGAAATGTGCAGAAACCTGGAGCTAGAATACCAAAAGGGAAGAACATGCTCAGCATTTCTTTAGCTGAAAGAACTGAAAAGAAAATTTAAGCTTCAAGTTGCAATATTGATAGATTGTATGGACACAATATTGAATGATGCAGGAAACTTCAAAGGAAGATGAAAGGAATGCCAGAGTCACTATACCAAAAAGAATTGGTCATTGTTCATCCATTTCAGGAGATGACATATGATCAAGAACCAATTGTATTGAAGGAAGAAATCTAAGCTGTACTGAAGTAATTGGTGAAAAACAAGGCTCCAGGAATTGATGGAATAGCCATTGAGATGTTTCAACAAACAGATGTCACACTGGAGGCACTTATTTGTCCATTTTAAGAAATTTGGAAGACAGCTACCCAGCCAACTGATGGGAAGAGATACATATTAGTACTCATTCTGAAGAAAAGTTATCCTACAGAATTTGGAAATTATAAAAAAATGTCATTAATATCACATGCAAGTAAAATCATACTGAAGATAATTCAAAAAATGTTGCAGGAGTACATTGACAGAGAACTTCAAGGTGAAAGCTGGATTCAGAAGAGGATGTGGAACAATCATTGCTGATGTCAGATGGATCTTGGCTCAAAGCAAAGAATACCAGAAAGATGTTTACTTTTGTTTTGTTGCCTATGCAAAAGGCTTCGATTGTGTGGATCATAAAAAAGTACGGATGATATTGAGAAGAATGGGAAGTCCAGAACACTTGATTGTGCTCATGAAGAACCTGTATGCAGACCAGGAGGCTGTCATTTGAACAGAACAAAAGGATACTGTAGGGTTTAAAACCAGGAAGTGAATATGTCAGGATTGTATTCTTTCACCATAGTTATTCAATCTGCATACTGAGCAAATAATCCGATAAGCTGCACTATATGAAAAAGAATGTGACATCAAGATGGGAATAGACCCATTAACAACCTGTGATATGCTGAGGACACAATTTTGCTTGCTGAAAGTGAGGATGACTTGAAGGACATACTGATGAAGATTGAATAATACAGTCTGCAGTATGGATTACACTTCAATATAAAGAAAACAAAAATCCTCACAACTGGACCAACAAGAAGCATCATGATAAATGGAGAAAAGTTTGAAGTTGTCAAAGACTTCATATTACTTGGTTCTACAATAACACCAATGGGAGCATCAGTCATCATATTGTATGGGGCAAATCTGCTGCAAAAGGCTTCTTTCAAGTGCTGAAGAGCAAAGATGCATCTTTGAAGCCTAAGGTGTGGCTAACCCAAGCCACAGTATTTTCAATCACCTCATATGCATGTGATAGCTGGACAATGAATAAGGAAAAGTGAAGAAGAACTGATGCTTTTGAGTTGTGGCATTGGCGAAGACTAATGAAAGTTCCATGGGCTGCTAAAATAACTAATAAATCTATCCTTGAAGAAGTACAGCTGAAATGCTCCTTGGAAGTGAGAACAGCCAGACATTGTCTCACCTTCTTTGGCCATGTTGTCAAAAGTGACCATTCTCTGGAGAAGAATATCATGTTTATTAAAGCAGAAAGTCAAGAAAATAGGGGAAGGCCCTCAATGAGATGGACTGACACAGTTGCTGCAATGAAGGGCTCAGGTATGGCAAGGATCGTGCAGGTGGCACAAGACCTGGCAGTGTTTTGTTCTGTTGTACCTAAGGTTGCTAAGAGTCAGAGAGGACTCAAAGGCACCTAACAACAAACAACAACATTCATTGTCCAGCTTTCATTTGCATATGAAGCTAACGAAAAAGCAATGGCTTGGATAAGGCGTATCTGAGTCTTTAAAGTGACAACTTTGCTCTTAAACACTCTTAAAAGGTCATTGACAAGAGATTTGCCCAGTACAACGCATCCTTTGATTTCTTGACTGTTGCTTCCATGTATGTCTGTGAATCCAAGTAAAATGAAATTCTTGACAACATCAATCTTTTCTCCATTTATTAGGATGTTGCTTACTGGTCCTGTTCTGAGGACTTTTACTTTCTTTATGTTCAGATGCAATCCATACTGAAGGTTCTAATCTTGATCTTCATCAGCAATTGTTTAAATTCTTCTTCACTTTCAGCAAGCAAGGTTGTTCAATGTGCGTATCACAAGTTGTTAAGGAGTTGTCCTCCAAACCTGATGGCATGTTCCTCTATAATCTACCTTCTTGCATTATTTTCTCAGTATACAGATTGAATAACTGGTGAAATTATCTATTTCGCAGGAACACCTTTCCTGTGGGAGCTCTGGTAGCATAGTGCCTAAGGCACTTGACTGCTAACCAGGAGGCTGGCGGTTCAAACCCACCAGCCACTCCTCGGAAGGAAGGTTGGGCATTCCTACTTCCATAGTGATAACTGCCTCGGAAACCCAAGGAGGGGTCACTAGGAGTCAGGGCCGACTCAATGGCAAATAACAACAACAACAACCTTTCCTGTATTAAACCATGCAGTGCCCTCTTGTTCTGTTCAATAACTGCCACTTGGACTATATACAGTACTATTAAAGGTTCTGGAATTCACATTCTGTCCAGTGTTGCCCATAACTGGTTCTAATCCACACAGTGAAATGTCTTTGCAGAGTCAATAAAACACAGTTAAACATTTTTCTGGAATGTTTTGCTTTCAGCCATGATTCATCTGCAATCAACAATGATATCCTTTGTTCCACATCCTCCTCTGAATCTGACTTGAATTTATGGCAGTTCCCTGTTTTTGCAAATGCTGCAACCATTTTTTAATTATCTTCAGTAAAATTTTACTTACATGTGATATTAAGTATATTGCTAGATAATTTCCACATTTGGTTAGATCACTTTTCTCATGAATGGGCTCAGAAATAAACCTTATCCTGTCATTTGGCCAAGTAGCTCTCTTCTAAATTTCTTGGCATAATGAATGAGTGAATGCTTCCAGAGTTGCATCCTTTTTTAAAACAGCTTGATGGGTATTCCCTCAGTTCCTAGACCCTTGTTTTTATCTAATTTCTTCATTGTAGCTTGGACTTCCTCTTTCAATACCACCTGTTCTTGATCATATGCTACCACCTTAAATGGTCGAATGCCAACCAATTCTTTTGGTACAATGACTCTTCCATCCTCTTTTGATCTTTCTTAGATCTTTCAACATTTTGCTCATAGAATCCTTCAATACTGTAATTTGAGGCTTGAAATTTTTTCTTCAGTTCTTTCAGATTGAGAAATGCCGAGCATATTATTTTTCCCTTTTTGGTTTTCTAACTCCATTTATCATGATGTTGCTTACTGGTTCTGTTTTGAGGATTTTGCTTTCTTTATATTAAGATGCATCCCATACTGAAGGCTCTAGCCCTGATTGATCTTCATCAGTAATTGCTTCAATTCTTCTTCACTGTCAACAAGCCAATTTGTGTAATATGCATATCACAAGTTGTTAAGCAGTCTTTCTGCAATCCTGATGCCATGTTTTCTATAATCTAACTTCCTGGATTATTTGCTCAGTATACAGATTGAATAACTATAATGAAATTATATATTTCTGATATAATGAAAAAATGCATTTTTCATTATTATTGTTTTCTATATCTTCTTGAGCCACCACTTAAAATCTTCTGTTCAGATCTTTTCCTTCATTATTTCCTCCATTTATTTTAGCTACTCTCGGTACAAGACCAAGTTTCTGAGTCTTATCTGACATCTATTTTTCTTTTCTTTCTTTTCTGTCTTTTAAATGAGCTTTTGCTTTCTTCACATGAATGTTCTAGATGTCATACCACAATTCATCTGGTCTTCAATCACTGGTGCTCAATCAGTCCAATTTATTTTGCAGATGGTCTTTAAAGTTAGGTGTACTATTCTCAATGTCTTATATTGGTTCTTGTGGACATGGTTTAATTTTCTTCAGCTTCAACTTAAACTTATATATGAGCAGTTGATGGTCTGTTTCACAGTCATCCTGTGGCCTTTTTCTGAACGATATTGATATTGAGTGTCTCCTTAGTATTCTCCCACAGGTGTAGTTTATTTGATAATTCTTGTGTATTCTGACTGGTGAAGTCCACATATATGCTATTGAAAATAGGTCTTTCCAATGAACAAACTAGTTGTCTTGTAAAATTCTATCATACAATCTCTGGCATCATTTACATCATCAAGGCCATAATTTTCAACTACTGAAGCTTATTCTTTGTTTCCAACTTTTACATTCCTATCAGTAGTAATTATCAATACAACTTGATTTCATGTTTGGTCAACTTCAGATTGCAGAAGCTGGTAAAAATCTTTATTTTGTTCATTTTTGGTTTTAGTGATTGATGTGTAAAATTGAGTAATAGCACGATTAACAGGTCTTCCCTTTAGGTGTATGGCTATTACTCTATCACTGACACCGTTGTACTTGAAATACTTCTTGAAATGTTTCTTGACAATAGATGTAATGCCATTCCTCATCAATTTGTCATTCCCTGAATAGTAGACCATATGATTGTCTTATTCAAAATGACCAATACCAGTCCATTTTAGCACACTAACTCCTACAATATCAATCTTTATGCATTCCATTTTGTTTTTTGACAACTTCCAATTTTCTTATATTCATATTTTTTACCTCTTACATTCCAGTTTTTATTTGATGTTTGCAGCTGTTTCTTCTCAATTTGAGTTATGTCCATTAGCAAATTAGAGTCCAGGAATCTTTACTACATCCATGTCATTAAGTCTACTCTAATTTGAGGAGGCAGCTCATCCCCAGTCACATCTGGAGTGCTTTCTAACCTGATGATTTCATTTTCTGACACTATATTGGACCATGTTTCCCTGATCTTCATGAGGATTTCAGTGGTCCATGTTTTCAGAGGTGGACCTGGTCATGTCTTTCTTCCTGCTCAGTTTAGTCTGGAAGTTCTGCTGAATCCTAGCTACCATAGGTGACCCTGCTTGTATTTGAAATACTACTGGCATAGCTTCCAGCTCATAGCAATGCACAAGCCACCACATATGACAAATGAGAAAAGAGTGGAGGATTATAGTTTACACTTTATGTATATAGCTCTCTTATAGCAAAGAATCCAATTAACCACATATTTATATTGAGTCCTAATAAGTTTTTTCCACATAAACAAAATCATCAATTTCAGATCTCTATGCTACTTCAGTTATTCATTCTTTTTATGAATCTCATGTGTTTCTGAAGCCATTCGAATTTTACTATCTGAAGTTTATGGTAGCCTATTTCTTTCTGCTGATTTTTGTTCACGGTGGCTTCTTTCCTTTACAATTGCCTAATATTAGATTTTGAACCCATAATTTTCCAAACTTCATCTATGAGTATATTGAGGTACCTTTAGAGATGACTTTGTGTGTGTTTGTGTTATTTGGATGAAAGTTTACAGAAGAAATTCATTTTCCATGCAGCAGTTTACATACATTTTGTCTAATGACACTGACTGGAATTTCCCACAGTGCAACAGCTCTCTTCCCACTTCCTCCCCCTAGTTACCTCTTCCCTGTGTTCTTCCCTCCCATGCAGTCCTGCCCCCTGAGCTTTCTCCCTGTGCATACACAGTCCTTCTATTCTCCCATGATTGATCTCTCCAAGTAATGTATCTACGTAATGTAAATGTTCAGCTCATAGGCCTATCTTTTGTTTGGCTGGAAGCCACAGAAGTGGGTTCAAATCCAGACTAAAGGGCAGCTAGGGGCCATAGTCTCAGGGGTTTCACCAGGCTCTGTCAGACCAGCAAAACTGCACCCCCCTTTTTATGATTTTGAGTTTTGTTTAATCTTATTCTCCTATTCTGTCCAGGATCTCCTACATAGATCCTCCTCCAAGTAGTTGAAAATGGTAGCCTGGCACCATCTAGTTCTTTTAGTCTCATAGTCATATAGGCTGGGGGTCACTTGGAATACTAGTCACTTGGACTAACTGTTTTCATGTGTCTTTGGTTTTCTTCATTCTTTTATGCTCTGGATGAGGAGAGACCCATCGTTGCATCTAGATGGCTGCTTGCAAGCTTTTAAGATCCCAGTTGCTACTTGCCAAGGTAGGATGTGGAATAATGTTTTTTTTGTGTATATTATGCCAGTTGAGCTTGATGTACCCTGCAACCATGGTCCTGAGCCCACATGTCCAACTACTCACACACTCCAGGTAGCTGGCTGTGGCCAAGAAGTGACAACAACCTGGCGCCTTATCAGCTCTACTACATACCTGGAAAATCTTACAGATCATAGAAAATATACTTGTAGAAACATTGTCTACCAACCCTGGACATGGTCATAGGCACCCTCTCCATGCATTCAAATACCTAATTATTCAGCCTGTTCATCCAGCTATACACCCTAGATCAACATTTGTCATCACTGGCAATGCAGTACTGTATGTGCAAAAGGGTTCATCTTTGTCATCTATACCTCCCATGCACTTCTCTGTCTTCCTCTTCCTCAACCCCAGCATGTTAATCACTCACATTTGGTACATTGTCCTTCCCTTCATCCAAATCAATACCTATCTCTACCTATCTAGCAGTGTTACCTCCCCTCTTCTCCACTCCTCCTAACAATAATGGACTAATACAATATTTCTGTGTGTGTTGGATTGGGTTCTCTAGAGAAACACAAAAACCAGCAAAGTATATATATATA
>NW_006922221.1:525996-536351 GCF_000298275.1 Orycteropus afer afer | reverse complement strand
GCCGCTTAGGACGCAGTCATGTGATCCATCATGGGAAATACCACTCACAAGTGAAGTCCATCCAAGTTGACACATCTTCAACTATCATACTGTGGTTGACTTATTTCACTCAATATAATGGCTTCCAACTTCATCCATGTTATACAATGTTTTGCAGATTCTACCTTATTATGCAGTATTGCATAGCATTCCATTTTCTGTATGTACTGGTTTGGTTATCCATTCCTCAGTTGATGGACACCTAGGTTGTTTCCATGTTTTGGCTATTGTAAATGGTGTCGCAATAAACATGGGTGTGCATAAATCTGTTCTTGTCCTGGCTCTCACTTCTTTAGGATATACACCTAGTAATGGAATAGCTGGGTCAAATGGTATTTAAAATTCCTCCTTTTTAAGGAATAATCATACTGACCTCCAAAGTGGTTCGACACAATACCACCAGCAGTGTATGATAGTTCCAATCTCTCCACTTCCTCACCAGCGTTTGTTATTTTCTGTCTTGTTGAACATTGCTACTAGAGCTGGGGTGAGATGGTGTCTCATTGTAGTTTTGATTTGCATCTCTATAATGACTAATAATCTTGAATATTTCTTCATGCTGGCCACCTGAATATCCTCTTTGGTGAAGTGTGTATTCATGTCTTCTGCCCATTTTTTAATTGGATTTGTCTTTTTGTTGTTGAGGTGTAGGACTTTACTATAAATTTAAGAGGTAAGTTCCTTGTTGGATATGTTGTTGCCAAACATGTTTTCCCAATCTGTAGGTTCTCTTTTTACTCTTTTGGAGAAGTCTTTGGAAGCACATAACAATTTAATTTTTAGAAGATCACATTCATCTACTTTTAGAGATGATTTTTGTGGGAAAAAAATACTACATATTTCAGATTTTAAAAAATTATTTTTAAAAATATGACTTTAGTTTTTGCTAAAATCTGTCTTCAAGAAGAAACAGAGGATCTCCCATAAGAAAGAGAGTAGATGGTGTCCATTTTACCTCCATTTTAAGCATACAACTTTTGTTTGCTCACTCTTTGATTCATGAATGCAATAAGATTTTTACTTGCGCTTCCATCTCACTTTTTGAGAAATCACTTTGAGATTCACAAAGGAGCAAGGTTCTCAGATTCACAGCAAACAAAATTACAAACTTTATTTGATAAGTAATTCACTATACATTTTGAAAGCTGGCAATATAACAGTAAACATAGATAAACAAACTTCTAAAAATTAGTTTAGATATATTTTGGAAAGGAGAAGAATTACATATTTTTTCTTTTTTTGCAGAAAGATAGTGTGATATTAATGTTGGAATGAAACATTAAATTTATGTCCTTGTTTTTGTTTCAGTTGAGATTACTTTTTATATATGAAAAAAGTATTTTGATTATGGTTTCAATGATTTTGTTCATCATTACCCTATGTTTGTATGTACAAATCCTCACATTTTAAAACATTTAGTAGCTTATGATAATTCCTTACCAAAAACTGTGATTGCCTGTTGTTACTGTAAGAGAGGCTGAAGGAAGTGGAAAAGGTGATTAGATGGCAAGGGAACACTCCTCCCAAGTTATAGTTCTAAGCAATGAATGCTGCACTCCATATAGTGTTTTGTCAGTTTTATCACTAATCCTGAAGATTTGTACTCACATCTCTACGTCATTTGTCCAGACTAAACTGTGGTTTTCTTTCAGTCAGGTGTAGATGCCACAGGGTAACTTTTTTTTAATTTTCCAATTTAGCTCCAAGTTGTTGTTGTTATGTGCCATCAAGTTGGACCCAACTCTTAGCGACACCTCCTTGGGTTTCCGAGGCAGTATCACTATGGGAGTAGATTGCCCCATCTTCCATCCGAGGAGTAGCTGATGGGTTTGAATCACTAGCCTTCTGGTTAGTAGTCAAATGCCCTAGGCACTGTGCTACCAGAGCTCCTAATTTTGCTCCAAAGCAACTGAAAGTATCAGTTTTCTTCTAGGCTTTCAGGGATTAACATGTCTTCAATATTTTGCAAAATAATCAGGCTCACCTTGTTTTGTTGGTAATGCCATTGTTTGAGGTAGTTCTTTCTCCAAAAGTGTTTTGCATACTCTATCAAACAAGTAGAGTGTTCTTGAGCTATATGAAGCCTTCCTCCCTTTGTAAGGAACAGAATCTTGACACAGTTTTCTCTTTAGTGTGCCTAGGAAATATTTCTTTTATGACAAGGATGTAATAAAGAAAATTAGTTTGAGACTTGGAATCAGACCTATCTAAAGTTTCTCAGACAGCTTAAAGGTTTGTTTGTTTTATTTTAACAAGATTTTCCGTGAAATTAAGTCCTGGTTCTGAAATGATAATTACAATTCATAAAACATCTGATTAAAGCTGTTTAAACAGTACCCAGTGATGTTTATGATCCTACCAGAAGGATGTGTGACTATGATTGACAACCTGTAATTACTTCCTGTATTCAGTCACTGTATATCATTTTCCCTAAATATCTAATAGAAGTTTATTACCTACCCCAACACATCCTTCTCGTGACCTCAGCCAAAGACTAACCAAGTAAATGACTGTATACTTATTTATTTCTTCCCTGGACTATATCTGTTTTTGTTAGAAATTCCTCCAGCCTCACAGCAACATGTAAGCCACCACAGTATGACAAATTGATAGATGAGTGGTGGATTTTGCCCATAGAATCCTTCAATACTGCATTTTTTCTGCAATTCTTTCAGCTTGAGCAATGAATGCCAAGAGTGTTCTTCCCTTTTGGTTTTCTAACTCCAGATCTGTGCACATTTCATTATAATAGTGTACTTTGACTTCTTGAACTGCCCTTCAATATCTTCTGTTCAACTCTTTTATTTCAATGTTTCTTCCTTTTGCATTAGCTGCTCTCTGTTAAACAGAAACTTTCAGTCTTCTCTTGTGATATCCATTTTGGTCTTTTCTTCCTTTCTTGTTTTTTAAGTGACATTTTACTTTCTTAATCTTTGATGTTCTTGATGTTATTTTATTTTTCTTCAGCTTTAACTTGAACTTGCATATGAGCAGCTGAATTTCTATTTTACAGTCAGCTCCTGACTTTGTTTTGACTGATGGCATCAAGCTCCTATATTACCTCTTACCACATATGTAGTCAATTTACATTCTGTATATTTTATCTGGCAATGTCCATGAGTATAGTCAAAATTTATGTTGGAAAAATATATTTGCAATTCATAAGTCATTGGTCCTGTAAATGTCTATCATGTGACCTTCAGCATCATTTCTATCAGTGAGGCCCTAGTTTCCAACTCTTGATGCTTCTTCTTCATTTCCATCTTTCACAAATGAATTACAAGTAATTAGTTATCAATGTATCTTGATTGCATATTTAGTCAATTTCAGACTGCAGAAGTTGGTAAAACTTTAATTTCTTCATCTTTCACTTTGGCAATTGGTACGTAAATTTGAATAATAGTCTTAGTAACTTGTCTTCCTTGTAGGTGTATGAATATTATCCTAACACTGAACAGCATTTTACTTCAAGATAGATCTTGAAATGTTCTTTATGATGTTGAATGCAACACTGATCCTCTTCAATTTGTTATGCACCAAAGAGTAGACCATAAAATTGTCCTATTCAAAATGACCAATATCTGTCCATTTCAGCTTACTAATGCCTAAAACATCAATCTTTATGTGTTCCATTTAATTTTTGACAATTTTCAATTTTCCTACATTCATACATCATAAATTTCATGTTCAAATTATTAATGAATGTTTGCAGGTGTTTCTTTCCATTTTCAGTCATAGTCAATTGGCAAATGAAGGTTCTGAAAACTTTACTCCATCCAAGTCTTTAAAGTTAACTCTACTTGGAGGAGGCAGCTCTTCCCCACTCATATTTTCAATGTCTTTCAACCCTTGGGGATTATCTTTTGGTTTTATATAAGACATTGTTTCTTTGTTCTTCTTAAACTATTACAGTTACATACCAAAGTATTACAGTTAGATACCAAACAATACTTCACTGCTGTTCATAACGTTTTCAGCAGTCAATTTTAATTTTTTGGAAGGGAATGGCCTCTTTTCTCTTCTCAATCTGTCTAAGTCTGGAGTTCCAATGAAATTTTAACACCATGGGTTACCCTGCTGGTCTTCAAAATACCAATGGGATAGCCTCCAGCATCACAGCAACATACAAGTCACCACAGTACAACAAACTTTCTGAGTAGTCATGGCTAACAACCATAGGCGATACATAATTGAGTGAGGGGACAGCATAGTAATAAAATGTTAGGTATTGATACAAATATTTTAATTTTGCAAAATATTTGCATTTGTAAAATTTTATTTCATTTTTGGCAAAATATGCACAGCAAAACCTGCTGTCATTCCACAATTTCTTCTAAAAGTGATCAGTGGCATTGGATACATTCCTCACATTGTGTCACTATTCATTTTGTTTCCTGTTCTGAATGTTTCATTTCACTTATTTAATCTCCTTGCCCCCAACCTTCTCACCTATGGTATAAAACAGCTGTTGATCTTTTTGTCATATATCTATATATGTATATATATCTATATATATAGATATATAGATATATATATGTATTTTGTTTACAGAAAAAAAATGCTCAATTTGATAATGTTTACTCCTTGTTCTAAATTGTTATTTAATTTAAAGGTGAAGTTACTGAGAATTGTTTCAGTTCAAGGTTTGAAAAGCAACTCAGGGCAATAGTCACAGGGACTCTTTTAGCTTCGATAGGACTCATATGTCTGGACTCTTTAAATTCCTTTTCACATTTTCTTCCTTTTCATGAGGATTAATCCATTGTGTATATAATCAGAAAGTTCAGTAGTGGGAATGGAGCTCCATCTAGTTCTTCTGGTATCAAGTTGGAAGATGCCATGATTCTTGAAAATTTTTACATTTTAAAAATAGTTTTCTTCTTTTGGTCATTTCCTACCATTTAAAAACTTAAGACTCATTCTTAGCAAAACAAATAAATGGATGGATATTTCCTGAGGATCATCTTTGCTAAAATTTGATTTAGAGGAACAGAGGGAGGATGACATATAGTAAGCATTAAGATGTTGTTTTTAAATTTTTTCTTAATATTATTTTTATTTTGGAACCTAACCCATAATATTATTTTGATTATTGGAAAAGAGGTGTTGCATACCATTTTATTATTGGGAAGGAGGAGTTTCACATTTCCACAATTTAAATTTTCTTTATTCAGTCATTTTCAAGTACTACAGAAATGGAACCACAAATCATTTACGGCTCAATGTGGTTCTTCTGATTATAATTTTTCAAGAAATCTATTTACATTACAAAGTAGCGTAAATCCTGAGTCCAGGCACATCTCTTGCCTTTTGGGTGGCTATGATAAAAACACTAATGTAATATTTTGGCCTGTAGCCCACTTTCCTTTTCCAACCTTCAGTTCTATTTCATACCAAGAAAACAATTGCACACAATCATATGTACATCCTACGTTCCATAATTACCACCCCCATCCCAAAGCCTGGCAAACTTCTGGCCTAGAAATATACAAAATGTTTGTGTGGTTTGCTTGGAAAGAATGCAATCCAGATGCTGCATTCTTGGAAAGCCCTGAATGCAGCATTAGGGATGTTTGGGCAGGGACTTTAGGGTTCTAGAAGTGAATGGCGTGGATTCTGACTGGACCCATCACCTTTTCCATGTCAGTTTTCTTTTTTTGCCCTTCTGATAGGAGCTGGATCTCTTAAAGATGTGATCAGCAAAGGGGCTGGTAGTAGAAGGCCATTAATGGCTGAGAACATAGTTTAATCTTTCAAGGTTCAGGTATTATGCAGTCTTACAATCTCCACTGTAAAGGGAAACTACAAATTGTTTTATCTTCCTAACATCAGCAAGTGAAACCCAAGGCTTAAGATTTCTGATACTGGTAAATGATGCTGGGGTTTCAGCAGTCAGTTAACATTGTAGTTTCAGGTACCTGTTATTTTTTACATCTTAGGATTTCCACCTATTTCTTTTTCCCTTTGCCATTTATTTATGTATTCAATAGAATATTTATTGTAGTGTATTCAGAATATATAGGTATAAAATATATTTTAGGACGGTTTTAATTGTTTTTCTACAATAACAAGTCCATAAAACAGTGGAAAGTAGAAGTTCCAAATTCCATTTCAAACTTTTGATAGTCATGGTATAAAATGTAGAAGAAAATTATTTGGTTTTATTATTAGTATGCTTTTTTTTTTTTTTTTTCCCTTTCCTAACTGCTTTCCAGATCCAGGAATATTTATTTTGGAGACAAAGAAATAACTGCCTTAACTCAAAAGTTTCATCTATAATTGGCAGAAGATTATTTTTAATATTGATTATATTTCTAAATAATTAAATACAATAACTTATGTTCAACTCTTCCTTGTCTAGTTTTATTTTAATAATATTAATCTTCAGTGTCTTCTTTCTAGTCATATCTTCCTACTGAAGGAAATTAGATTGCAATATATTTTTTTATAAGGATGAAATTGGCTCTATTATCATTTCCACTTCACAAGGATTAATGTTTTATTTATTTTTCTCTCATAAAGATTGAGATCCTATGTTTGTCTGGCTGATGCAGCAAGGCAATTATACCAAGAAAATATTGCTTAGTAAAAAATAGCTTTAAAATAACTCCCCATTAACATATTTTTATGTCCCTATTTCACAGCAAGGAACTCTTTTCATTTTAGTGCTTGTAGTGGCTACACAAAATCATGTGAATTTTAGGGTCTAAATTATTAATTTATGTGCCTATTTGAAAAAAAATGCTTTATGAAATACCTAGAAATATGTAATTCTATGTAAATATGCATATATGCAATTCTTTGCAGACATCCTGTATTCTTAAATGTACACATACATTCAAAAATAAACACAAGAAAAATAAATTTGACATCCAGGTAGAAATGTATAGAAATTTTATTTTTCAAAGTGGTGTTTAAATTATGGGTATAGTATTTTTAATAATGGCAAGTGAATCATGGAGATTTAGAGATTTCACTTCAATTTTTTTAAAGATAATTATTAATTCATTTTTCACTTGGAAATTTTAGTGGAAGACAAAGTAGTAGGAAAAGGGAAGTATGCTATAATAATAATAATAATAATAATAATAATAATAAAATGTAGTCTCATTTGTTTTATACCATAACATTACCTAAAAAATTTTAAGTACATAAAATGCTAAATACCTCTATCATCTAAGATGCTTTGTTTATATATTATGGAATTGAAAATTGTATGACTTGCAATTGATGAAATTTCCAAACATAATCATGGCTCATTACTGAATCAGATTTTAATCTTATTATTATTTTTTTAATTATTATTATTTTTTCTTTTTGTGAAATCGATTTGAATATTTGAGTACTATTTGGTCAGTAACTAACTACATGTGTAGATAGGTCTATGGATATATAGATAGATAAATGGGAATATGTATGGATGAATTGATAGATAGACAAATTGATCGACAGACAGACAGATCGATAACTAAAACTCACTGCCATCAATTTGTATCTGAAACATAGCAACCCCTCCTTGTGTTTCCCAGGCAGTCTCACTACAGAAGTAGATTGCCCAACTTTCCTTCTGACAAGAGGCTTGTGGATTTGAACTGCCAGGCTTCTGGTTAGCAGTCAAATGCCTTAGGTACTATGACACCACAGCTCCCTAAATAGACACTGAAATTTGCTGATACTCTTATGCATCTTTACAATAATCAGTTCCACTATGTTAACATTTCAATTGTTGGTTGCTGCCTTTCAAGCTACCCCCAAAATTAGTAGTTTTCAACAATAAAAATAATTTATTTCTGATGAACCAGTGGGTCATGAAATTGAATGCAGCTTTGAAGGATGGCTTATGTATTCTAAATGGCAGATACTCAGCAAGTCCACTGGAAATGTTGAGGATCCAAGATGGCCTAATTCAGGCAAATCATCTAGGTTGGTGCTGGTTGCAAACTTAGGCATCTCAGCTCTCCTCTACATGGCCTATTTTTTCCCATGTGATCTCTTATTATTTAGTAATGTGGTCTGAGCTTCATTACATAATTGCTGGCTTCCCAAAATGCCAAAATAGTATCTACAAGTTCTCTGAATTTAGGTCTTAACATTAAAAAGCATTATTTTGTCCTGAAATTATTATGGATCATTTATCCCACTTTCTATTGAGCAACACACCCATATTCAAGAAGAAAGGAAATAAACTGCACCTCTTGCTGGAAGAATTAGGAAAGCCACATTTCAAAAGAAAGGAATTGTTGTGGACATTCTGCCATAGCCACCCACTAGAAGGGAACTCTTCTAAATTATAAAGTATCTACTTATTCTTTGACAATCTTAGAAGTGTCACTGCAGTACCTAAAAATCCCTTTTCACATGCCCTATAAATTCTCGAGGAAGAAAAGATAAATAACATGACGTTAGTTTTAGTTGCAAGTAACAGATAATCCTTCCCTAAACTGGCATAAAAAATAATGGAGATTTATTACCTAATAATGCAGGAACAGTACTTGTAAGGGGAGCAGGGGTCATATAGATGCAAATTAGCTGTATAATGAAACCCTCAATTTTTCAAACATTTCCCATTACTTTACTCTGATATTCTCTAAGTCAGTTTCCTCTGAAAAGTGATTATCTTTTTTTTATATCAGGTAGCCAATATAGATAATGGAGATTATATACTTTCCAGTTTTCTTTTGGCTAAAGAGAACCTTTTACAAAAATATGAATTGAGGTATATCCTTTTGGTTTGTTTTACCCATCCTCAACAATAATAACATCATGAGAAATGTTATTTGATAATATTAACCCAACTTCTGGATTTACTTACAAGATTCAACTCCCCCCAAAACCATGAAATAATAGAACAAAATCAGTGCTTTTAAATGAATCAGGAAATAGGTGGTCAAGCCTCAATAGTTTACTTTTATAAACCTTTACATGAAAGAAGGGCCTATGCTTCAGTCTTGTTCATAAATTTGACTTATTGATTAAATTGGCTTTTCAAACCTCTCCAAAAAAGAATTTCAAATAAACTTTAGAACTCACTTTTATTTCACAGTCTTACTAAAAATGTTCCTGTTCTTAGCATTATCCACTTTTAATTTTATCATGTCTCACCATTTCAGGTCCTCTGCCTTGCTCTGTTAACATAAAATTCTGCACATGGTGTTTGGTGTCTTGCCATGGCTCCAGGGTTCTCAGCATACCCTCTGTCTGTATAACTCATGACTGTTCTTCCCATTAATCAACAATCTGCCATCTTTCTGTGCTACAATTTTTGTTGTTAGGTGCTGTTGATTCAGTTCTGACTCATAGTGACCCTATTTACAACAGAATGAAACAATGCCTAGTCCCATGACATCCTAACAATTGTGCCTATATTTGAGCCATTGTTGTGGCCACTGTGTCATTCCATCTTGTTGAGGGTCTTTCTCTTTCTTGCTGACTCTCTTCTTTACCAAACATGATGCCCTTCTCCAATGATTGGTCCCTTCTGTTAACATGGCCAAAATATGAGAGCCAAAGTTTTGCCGTCTTTGCTTTTAAAGGATATTCTGGCTGTACTTCTTCCAAGATGGATTTGTACACCTACAAGGAAGACCAGTTGCTATTACTATTACTCAAATTTATGCACCAACCAATAAAAGAAAAATGAAGAAATTAAAGATTTTCACCAACTTCTGCAGAGATTGCATGATAGAATTTTGTAAGACAAAAGATTTATTCATTGCAAACACAGTTTTTCAACAACTTAAAGAGCAACTATACTCATGGACGTCATGAGATGAGGAATCAAATGAACAATATCAGTGGAAAGAAACAATAGAGATGTTCAAAATCACCAGTCAGAACAAGGACAATGGCTGAGGGTAGAAGGGGCCATGAATTGTTCATGTGCAAGTTCAAATTAAAGCTGAAAAAAATTGAAACAAATCCACAATAGCCAAAATATCTCCTTGAGGGTACCCTTCCTGAATTTAGAGATCATCTGAACAATGTATTTGATGAATTGAACACCACTAACTGAAGACCAGATGAGTTGTGTTATGACATAAAAAAAACATACTACATGGAGAAGGCAAAAGATCATTAAACAGATAAGAAAGAAAGATGCCAGAAAACATTCTGAAACTTGTTTCTGAATGAACAATAACTAAGGAAAATGGAATAAATCATGAAGTAAAATAGGTGAATATAAGATTTCAAAGAGTGCATCAAGAAGACAAAGAAAAACATTATGACGAAATGTACAAAGACCTGGAGTTATAAAATAAAAATGGAAGAACATGCTCATCATTTCTCAAGCTGAAAGATCTGAAAAAAAAAAAAAA
>NW_006922221.1:524630-525620 GCF_000298275.1 Orycteropus afer afer | reverse complement strand
AAAGATAATCCAAGGGAATGTGGAAATTATCAATTTCATTAGTAGCACATGCAAGTAAACTGTTGCCAAAATTAATTCAAAAAATGTTTACAGCAATACATCAAGACAGAACTACCAGAAATTCAAGTCACATTCAGAAGAGGATGTTGCTGATGTCACATGGATCTTGGTTGAAAGCAGAGAATATCAGAAAGATGTTTCCCTGTGTTAATTATTGACTGTTCAAAGACATTCTACTGTGTGGATTGTAACAAATTATGGATAATGTGAAGAATGGGAGTTCCAGAACACTTTAATTTTGTTCACAAAGAACCTGTACATAGAAAAAGAGCCAGTCATTTGAACAGAAAAAGGAGATACTTCAAGGTTTAAAATCAGGAAATTTGTGCATCAGGGTTATATCCTTTCACCATACTTATTCAATAAGTATTCTGAGCAAATAATCTGAGAATCTGGACTATAAGCAGAAGAATGTGGCATCAAGATTGGAGGAAGACTTGTTAACAACCTGAAAAAAGCAGATGACACAAACTTACCTGCTGATAGTGAAGAAAACTTGAAGCACTTATTGATGAAGATCAAAGACTACAGCCTCCATATGGATTGCACCTCAACATAAAGAAAACAAAAATCCTCACAACTGGGATTTACTGCACTGGACAAATCTACTTCAAAAGATCTGTTTAAAGTGTTAAGGAGCAAAGATGTCATTTTGAAGACTAAGGTACACCTGACCCAAACCATGGTATTTTCAAAACCATCATATGCATATGTAAACTGAACAATACCTAAAGAAGACAAAATAAGACTTGATACATTTGATCTGTCCTGAAATACAATGCTGTCAAGGATAGGATAATATCCATATGCCTACAAGGAAGACCCGTTAGTATGACTGTTATTCAAATTTATGCCCCAACCACCAAAGCCACACATGAGGAAATTGAAGAATTTTATCAGCTTCTACAGTCTGAAATTGACCAAACATGC
>NW_006922221.1:521539-522090 GCF_000298275.1 Orycteropus afer afer | reverse complement strand
TTATAATGTTTGGTAAGTTAGAGGGTCAGCAATAAAAAGGAAGGCCCATAATGAGATGGATTCACCCAGTGGATGAGAAGATGGGCTAAAACATAGCAATAATTATGAGTATGTGGGTCAGAAGGCAGTGCTTGTTCTTTTGTAGGTAGGGACAGTTTGAGTCAGAACTGACTCAAGGAAACCTAACAACAAAATGACATCAAGAATAGTAGTAAAAGCTTATATTGCCTTGAGGGTACTATTTGTAGAATTATGCATAATAAAAGAAATACTGATGAATGCTCAGAAGAAAGTGAAGAGAGCTACAGAGAAAAAATCTCTAGCATGTTAGAAAATACACAAGGTGCCATCAAAAGTTTATTGCAAGAAATCTGGTCATTACATGTGCTTCTGGTGAAGCTTAAATGTGAATAATGAATTCTTTATTAGAAAACAGAGGAAGAAGAATTTTTGTTTTGTTGTTGTTTTTATGCAGAGGCAAAGAGATTTTCTGAATTAAATTCAAACTTTTAGTGGAAGGCAGAACTTGTAAAAGAAGCACTTGGATATTT
>NW_006922221.1:518710-520504 GCF_000298275.1 Orycteropus afer afer | reverse complement strand
TAACTTTTGGGAGCTCTGGTAGCATAGTGGCTAAGACACTTGACTGCTAACCAGAAGGCTGGCGGTTCAAACCCACCAGCCACTCCTCGGAAGGAAGTTTTGGCAATCCTACTTCCATAGTGATACTGCTTCGGAAACCCAAGGAGGGGTCGCTATGAGTCGGGGCCAACTCGACAGCAAATAACAACAACAACAACAATGACTAACTTTAATATTAATGAAGAATGACATAGCCAAAGGGGCAGGGATGCTGAATCTTCTGACCTCTTCTAACCCCTCAAGAGTAAGACAGAATCACCATCAGTAGCCCAAAGCCTATTCCTGTGAGGCCAGACGTTTTGCTTCCCTCCAGCTCTTTCACCAACCCTGACATCAAGTGCTCCTCCCACAGTACCCACTACCTCTCTGCTCGGTTCAATAATTTGCTGCAGTGGCCACGCAGAAATCACAAATTATGAGGTTCATTAAGGAAGCAACAGGCTACAATTTAAGTTCAGGAACATGCTCAGTCTCTCTCAGCCCTCTTTCTCTCAGCCAACAGTCTCTCTCCCAGCAGCATGTGTCTCTCAATATCTCTCTCAGCAGTGCATGTCTCTCATGTCTATCTCTCAGCAATACATGTCTTTTTCATCTCTCAGCTAGCAGTGAGAGATTCCTTCTGCCTCTAGGAGGGCTCCTTTTGAGCCTGGCAGCATGACCAAACTAACCAATCCCAACATCAAAATTCTATACACCTAAGAAAGAGAGAACTTTCGAGAACATTGCTTCATGCCACTCTCAATAGAAATACCCCAGGTGGATGACTTTAACAATCAGGAACTTCTCAATTGCTTATGGCAAATTCCACCAAGGAGTTTACAAAGACTTTTGGCTAGAAAATCCACACTATGTGATTCACTACCCTACAGACATAGAAAATATATTTATTAGAATATGTTCATTGTAATCATCATTATAATTTAATATAAATCCTACAATGATCTTACCATTTAAACTTTGATTTTTTTCCAGTAATTGATTACTAAATTCTGCCTTTTGTCCAATTTAAGCATGTATGGAGAAATCATATTTAAAGTGATAATTTCAAGCTCAGTGAAATTTAAATAAACCTAAACTTGATAAAGGAGTTTAAAAAACATATCGCCTGAAAACTCCAAACTAAGTGAGATATATAAGAGATTAGCAACCAATCTTTTGAGAAAATAATAACAAGATAATATGAATGAACTCTGTATACTTATCTTAAAATATTTTATCTATTTCAATTTTCTTTTATGTACTTACTTTTCAACAACTTCTGTACAGTATAATGAACTACAGAAGCTTAATAGAACTCATATGGCAATGATTAATTCACTGAACATAGTATTTTATACATACATGGCCAAAAGTACTATGTAAACAAGCCTTGACACTTTAAAGGGAAATAGATGATATATCTAATATTAGAAGACTGAAATTTAATAATATCTACAACAATGAAATCTATTACTTTTTAGAATATCAAGTGCACATACACAAAAACAAATATATATTATGAGTCAGTTCCTTTGGAAAATATCTTTTAGATTAGTTCCAATTTTTTATGGGGTTTTAAAAATATTCATATTTTGTCACAGATTATGTGTTCTGGATATTAACTTTATTACTTACATTTCACATTGCTTACTCTCTCTCTCTCTCTCTCTCTCTCTCTCTCTCTATTGTTGTTAAGTGCCGTCCAGTCGTTTCCGACTCATAGCGACCCCATGCACAGCAGAACGAAACACTGCCCGATCCCGCACCAGCCCCACA
>NW_006922221.1:516574-517255 GCF_000298275.1 Orycteropus afer afer | reverse complement strand
TTGGTCACTCACATTTGGTACATTGCCCTTCTCTTCACCCAAATGAATACTTGTCTCTACCTATCTAACAGTGTTCCCTCCCCACCCCTCTTACTCCATGTAATGAACAAAGAAAATTTTCTCTTATATTTAAACCTTTCCTTGACTTTATGCAATAATGGACTAATATAATATTTGTCCTTCTGTGACAGATTTATTTCACTCTGCATAATGTCTTCCAAGTTCACCCATGTTATGTGGTGTTTTGCAGATTCTACATTATTCAATCCAGGAAAAGGATTCTTCTGATGACCATCAACATGGCCTACTAGGTGTCCTCTGAATTCCCAGAGTGCTTTCTATAGGTACATGTCCCACACAGGGATCCCTTTAATAATCCAATTTTCCATCACCTATACACCTGACCATATAGCTAACCATTTCTCATGAATCAGTAGTAATCCAAGCATATGGCCACTCATCATTGCACAATTCTTACATTACACCTAGGAAAACACTTGCACTTCAATCCGTTTAGCAGACCAATACTTACCTTTTTTAATCAAGGTCTTTCCATCTACTAGTTTTAATGCAACAGTTTTTCACATCAAATGTTGTCCATGTACTCTGAAACTGTTGTGTGTGAACCAAGCAGCCTTCTGCTGGCCAGCAGAAAGTTTTTCATAGGGCACTGTCCACATG
>NW_006922221.1:497936-516069 GCF_000298275.1 Orycteropus afer afer | reverse complement strand
TGCATAAGCACGTGTGTCAGGCACCTCCAAATCATGTCCAAATGTGGATAATAAGGACCTATAGGCAAGGACAATGAAATTGCTTTCTGTGATTCAGTCACAGCCTAGTGTTGATTGGGTAAAAATTCCAATGCAATTTTCTTCCAAGTGGTTTTGTGAATGAGAACCAGCAACTTTCCCAGATGTGGAATATTCTTGTGCTTTTAAGTGCCATTAAGTCAGCTTTGACTCATAGTGACAAAATGTACAATAGAACAAAACACTGCCTTGTCCTACACCATCCTCACATCCTTGCTATGCTTGAGCTCATCATTGTAGCCACTTTTTCAATCTCTCTCTTTGAAGACCTGTCCCCTTTTGCTGATTCTCTACTTTACCATGCATGATATCTTTCTCCAGGAATGGTCCCTTTTGACAATATGACAAAACTACAGACAACAAAAATGAACTATTTTGCATGTACAGTACTGCATTGTCAGTGATAGCAAGCTTTGATCTACAGGTGGATAGATGGGTGGGCAAACTGAATGATCAGGTATGTTTAGGCAGAGGGAAGTGTTCCCAAGACCATGTACAGGGTTAGAAGATGATGCTTCTACAAACATTTTATTTATATCTGTATTTATTCAAAAAGCAAATATTTGTATTGCTATAAGAATGCCTAGGTGTATGGTAGAGATGACAAGTGACAAGTTTGTCGTGGCTTCTTAGTCACCAACTACACTGAGGAAGTGATAGTTGGACTTGTGGTGTCAGTACCATGGTCACAGGGGACACCAAGCTCAATTGACACCACATACTACACAAAAAAATTGTTCTGCATCCTACTTTGGTAATTAGAGACTAGAGTTTTAAAAGCTTGCAAGCAGCCTTTTAGATACAATGAGTCTCTTCTCATCCAGAGCAAAGAAGACTGAAGAAAACCACAAACATATGAAAACAATTAGTCCCTCAGCCTATATGATGATGAGATCAGAACTAGATAGTGCCCGCCTATCACTGTCAACCATTCAGAGAGAACAATGTGGAACAAAACTCAAAATCTTAAAAAAAAAAAAGACCAGGTTTGTTGGTCTGGTAGAGCCAGCTGAGACCCTTGATACTAGGTACCCTACATACCTTTCAGGTGTGGAACTGAACTCACTCATGTGGCTTCCAGCCAAACAATAGACAGCCATTTTGGGTGAACATTTACATCAGGTAGATACACTCTTTGAAGTGATTAGGGAGAAAAAAAAGAAAAACGTAAGTGAGATGAAGTCCGGCCATTCTTACTTCCAAGGAGCATTCAACCTTCACTTCCTCCAGGACAGTCATATTTGTTGCTCTCACAATTCATGGTATTTTCATTATTCTTCCATAACACCAAAAATTAAAGGCATCAACTCTTCAATCTTCCTTACTCACTGTCCACATTTCACATTCATATGAGGAGACTAAAAATACCATGTATAGGGTTAGGCACATCTTAGTGTTCAAAGTGACATCTTTCATTCGTAACACATTAAAGAGGCCTTTTGCAGCAGATATGCCCAGAGCAATACATTGTCTGATTTCTTGACAACTGCTTCCATGAGTGTGGTTTGTGAATCCAAGTAAAATTGTAATTTCAATCTTTTCTCCATTTATTGTGATACTGCTTATTGTTATACTTGTGAGGATTTTTATTTTCTTTATGTTGAGGTGTAATCCATACTGAGACTGTAGTCTTTGTTCTTCATCAGTAAGTGCATCAAGTCATCTTCAATTTCAGCAAGGAAGGTTGTTTCAGTTGCATATTGCAGGTATTTTCCTCTAACCCTGATGTCATCTTCTTCTTCACATAGTTCAGCTTCTCAGGATTATTTGTTCAACACACAAATTAAATATTATTGCTACTACTACTCACTGAGTTGATTCTGACTCATAGCAACCCCCATTTGGGTTTCTGAGGTGGTAAATCTTTATGGATGTAGATTGCCCAGTCTTCCTTCCATGGAGTGGCTGATAGGTTTGAACCACCAACCTTCTGGTTAGCAATTAAATGTCTTAGCATCTATGCCACCAGGGTTCCTTACAAATTAAATAAGTATGGTGAAAGGCTACAACCCTGACACACACCTTCCTGATTCTAAACCATGAAGTATTCCCTTGTTCTGTTAAAATGACAGCCTCTCGGTCTACGTACAGGTTCCTCATGAGCACAATGAATTGTTCTAGAATTCCCATTCTTTGCAAAGTTGTTCAAATTTGTTATGATCCCACATGGTCAAATGCCTTTGCATGGTCAATAATACACAGGTAAACTTCCTTACGGCATTCTTCACTTTCAGCCAGCATCCATTGGATGTCAGAACTGCTATCCCTCATACCACATCATATTCAGAATCCAGCTTGAATTTCTGGAATTTCCCTATTAATACACTGCTATAGCAATTTTTTAATTATCTTCAACAAAATTTTACTTCCATGTGATATTAATTATACTGTTCTATAATTTCCACATTTTGTTTGAGCACTTTTCTTTAAATTGGGAACAAATATCAATGTCTTCCAGTAAGTTGGCCAGGTAGCCATCTTCCAAATTTTCTAAACCAGGGCCCTGAATAAACAAGTAACTGTCTCTAGTGTTGCATCCATTTGTTAAAACATCTCAATGGGTATTCCATCAATTCCTGAAGTCTTGTTTTTCACAAATTTCTTCAATCCAACTTGGATTTTTTCCTTCAATACCATTGTTTCTTGATTATATACTGGATCCTGAAATAGTTAAATACAGATTCATTTTGGTAAAGTGACTCTCAGTATTCCTTCCATCTTTTCTTGATGCTTCCTGCATCATTTAGTATTTTCCCCAAAGAATCTTTCAATATTGCATCTCGAGACTTGAATTTGTATTCAGTTCTTTCAACTTGAGAAATGCTGACTGTGTTCTTCCCGTTTATTTTTCTAATTCTAGAACTTTGCATGTTTCATTATAATACTTTGTCTTCTTGATCTTCCCTTTGAAATACGCTCAACTCTTTTATTTCAAAATATCATCCTTTCACTTTAGCTACTCATCATTTAACAGCAAGTTTCAGAGTCTCTAATGACATCCATTTTGGTCTTTTCTTCCTTTCCTCTCTTTATAATGACCCTTTATTTTCTTCATGATGTTCCTAATATGTGTTCTCCAAAATTCAAAGAAACCAATCAAACATTGAGCCTCCTGTCTAATCTAGAAGGTAGGAAGTGACAGAAAATCATTTGTGGTTGCCTGTGGACTGTCATAGATGGCTCCTGTCCAAGTAATTGCTAAGAATTTCACCACGTGGGCAGGGCTCTGGATTTTTACTGGATTTATTAACAAAGCTCTGTTAGTCATGTGTTCCATCACTGTTTTCAAATCTGTTGTAGCCAGTATTTAATGTTGGATATTAATATAATATCATTGACTTAAAGCATTACCATATTTGAGATCTACATCAAATTCAAGTTTCTTCTAATCAAACCATGGAAGTAAGCCAGTGAATTCAAATAACCCTTTGGCAAAATATTGAAATTTTATTGAGAGGCTTCCCACATGAAAGCAAACTGTGGATTTCTCTTTTCCAAAACTGAGATCTAGAAAAAGACCTTTGTGAAATCAGTTACTGAGTACCAATCTCCTTTGTTGTTGTTCCTTGCTGTTAAGTCAGCTCTAACTCATAATGACACTATACACAACAGAATGAAACACTGTTTGTTCTTTAGCCACCCTCACAATCTTTGCTATGTTTGAGTTTATGATTGCAGCCATTGTGTTAATCCATATCATTGCAGGTCTTCCTTCTTTTGATGACTCTAGACTTTACCAAATGTGACTGTTGGGGTTGTGTGTCAACTTGGGTGGACCATGATTCTGAGTGGTTTAAAAAGTTGTGAGTGGTTATTCCCATGATGAGATATTATGTATATGAGTTAAGCAGTAATCCACTGAAAGGGAGTTTCCCTAGGGGTCTTGCTTCTGATATATATATGGGCATGCTGGGAAAGTTAGGGAACCTCTGTGTATCTGGATCCTGTTTTGTTGCCTACAATTGTTTGTAAGCAAACAATTCATCATTCTGCCTGGTGATTTTGGATTCGTCATTCACAAAAGTCAACGGCCAGTATTCTGTCTACTAACCTTGAGCTTGTCAGCTCCTGCATGAGTCAGAAAAAGCCTGCAACTTTACATTTGATCCAAGAACTTGGGGATTGCCAGCCTCTATAACTATCCTAGAGGAAGTGCAGCCAGAATGCTCCTTTGAGAAGAGAATGATTGTTTACTTTGGTCATGTTATCAGAAGGGACCATTCCATAGAGAAGGACATAATGCTTGGTAAGTTGGAAGGCAGACAAAAGAGGCGAAGGCCCTCAAGGAGATGGATTGACACAGTGGCTGGCAATGGGCTCAAGTATAGCAGGGATTGCAGAGCTGGCACAGGACCAGGCGGTGTTTCATTCTGTGGTGCATGGGGTCTCTGTGAGTTGGAGACAACTTGATGGCACCTAACAACAACAACATAACTGTCAGCCATTTTCTTAAGATAATTTCTCTCCATATATATATAAGCTTTACTAGTATTGCTTCTCTAGAGAACCCAGCCTAGTACACTAAACATGATACCTTTCTGTAAGGACTGATACCTTCAGAAACCATGACCAAAGTAGATGAGACAAAGTCTGATCATTCTTCCTTCTAAGGAGTATCCTGGGTCCACTTTGTCCACAAAAGATTTATTTGTCCTTCTGGAAGTTCACATTATGTTCAACATTCTTTGCCTACACCAAAATTTAAAAGCATCATCTCTTTTTCCATCTTCCTTAATCACTGTCCATCTTTCACATACACATGAGGCTACTGAACATACCATGGCTTGGGTTAGGTGCACCTTAACCTTAAAAGTGACATCTTTGCTCTTCAGCACTTTAACAAGGTCTTTTGGAGTAGTTTGACAACTGCAATATGACCTCTGATTTCTTGACTGCTGTTTCTGCAGAAGTTGATTGTGCATCCAAGTAAAATGACATTGTTGTCTATTTCAATCTTTTCTCCATTTATTGTGATGTTGCTTTTTGATAATTTTGTGAGGAGTTTGTTTTCTTTATGTGTAGATATAATCCACAGTGAAGGCTCTAGTCTTTGATATTCATCAGTAAGTGCTTCAAATAATCTTCACTTTTAGCAAGCAAATTTGTGTGCATATTATTAATGAGTCTTCCTTCAATCCTGATGCCACATTCTTCTTCCTATAGTCCAGCTTCACAGAATATTTGCTCAAGCATACATGTTGAATAAGTATGGTGAAAAGATTCGAAACTGACATACACCTTTCTTATTGCAAACCATGCAGTATCCCCTTGTTCTGTTCAAGCAACTGCATCTTGGTCTACATACAGGTTCCTCATGAGCACAGATAAGTGTTCTGGAATTTCCATTCTTCACAATGTTATCCGTAATTTGTCATTATCCACACATCCAAATTCCTTTTCATAGTCAGTGAAACAGAGTTAAATTCTTTGCTTTCAGCCAAGATCTGACATGAACAATGTTGTGTCTCACTCCTTGTTCTCTTCTGAATCCAATTTGAATTTCTGGATGTTCCCTGTCAATATACTGCTACAATCATTTTTGAATTATCTGCAGCAAGATTTAACTTCCATGTGATATTAATGAAATTGCTGGATAATTTACACATTCTGGTGGATTGACTTTCTTTGGAAAGGACACAAGTATCAATCTCTTCTTGTCAGTTAACTAGGTAGGTAGACACCAAATTTCTTGGCATAAATAAGTAAGCATCTCCAGTGCTTCATAAATTTGTTGAAACATCTTAGTGGGTATTCCATCAATTTCTGGTGGACAATTTTTTTTTTTTGTCCCCACCAGTCCCTTCAGTGCACTTTGGACTTCTTCCTTCAATACTATTGTGTCTTGACCATATACTACCTCCTACAATGGTTGAATATTGACCAGTTCTTTTCAGTACATTGACTCTGTATTCCTTCCATTTTCTTTTAGTGCTTTTTGCATTGTTCAATATTTGTGTCTAGAAATCTTCAAAGATGAAACTTATGGCTTGTATTTTTAATTCAGTTCTTTCAGTTTGAGAAATGCCAAGTATGTTCTTCCCTTTTGGTTTTCCAACTCCCTGTCTTTGCACATTTCCTTACAGTACTTTACATTGTCTCCTCATGCTACCCTTTGAAATCTTCTGTTCAGTTCTATTCTTTCAGCATTTCTTCCATTTGCTTCACTTTCAAGAGCAAGTTTTAAAGTCTCTTCTGATGTTCATTTTGTTATTTTCTTTGAGCTTATGATTGTGACCAGCCAGTGTTTTGTTCTGTTGTACGTAGTGTTGCTATGAGTCCGAGCCAACTGTACTTTCTGTCTTTTTAATGATCTTTTGCTTTCTACTCATGTGATATTCATGATGTCATCCCACAACTCATCTGGTCTGTCACTGTTATTCAATGAATCAAATCTATTCTTCAGATGGGATATAATCAGGTGGGATATAATCAAAGTTTTTCTTTTGGGGGGGTCTCATGGATTTGTTTTAATCTTCTTCAGCTTCAATTTGAACTTGTATATGAGTAATTTATGGTGTGTGCTACCATCTCTCATGGCCTTGTTATGAGTGATGATGAGCTTTTCCACAGTCCTTTTCCACAGAAAGAGTTAATTTGATTCCTGGGCATTCCATCTAGCAAGGTCAACATGTATAGCTGCCATTCATGTTCGTGAGAAAAGGTATTTACAATAAATAGTTCATTGATCTGGCAAAATCTTATCATGGGATTGCTGGTATCATTTCTATCATCAAGGCCCTATTTTCCAACTACCTCCATTCCTTCTTTGTTTCCAACTTTCACAATCAATCACCAGTAATTATAAATACATCTTGTTTGCACATGTGGCCAATTTCTGTCTTCAGAGATCAGTAAAAACCATTAGTATTTTCCATCTTTGGCTTTAGAGGATGATGTGTAAATTTGAATAATGATAGTATTCACTGGTTTTCCTTGTAAATGTATGGATATTATCCTATCACTGACAACATTGTACTTCAGCATATACCTTTAAATGTTCTTTTTGACAAAGAATGTGACACCATTACTCTTCAATATGTAATTCCCAGAGTAGAAAACCTTATTATTATCTGATTCAGAATGGCCAACACCAGTCCATTTGAACTGACTTATGCCTAAAATATCAATCTTCATTCACTGTATTTCATTTTTAATAACTGTCAATTGTCTTAGATTCATACTTTATATATTTTGTGTTCTGAATATTAATAAATGTTTGCAATTGTTTCTTCCCATTTTTCAACCAAAAAAAACAAACTCACTGTTGTTGAGTCAGATCTGACTCATAGCAACCCTTCCTTGGGATTCTGAGGTAGTATCACTATGATGTAGATTGCCCAATCTTAGCTAATTATGGTTTGGAAAGCTTTACTCCATCCATATCATTAAGGTCAATTCTAGTTTGAGGAGTCAGCTCTTCCTCACTTGTATACTGAGTGCCATCCAACCTGAGGGGCTCATCTTCTGTGACTACATCAGACAGTGTATCACTGCTATTCTTCATGTTTTCAGTGGCCTATTTTTTCAGAAGTGAGTGACTCCCTCTTTCTTCCCAGTCTGTCATTGTCTGGTAGCTCCACTGAAACCTTTCCACCATGGGTGATCCTCCTTGTATTTGAAATACTAGAGACATAACTTCCAGCCTCACAAGAACATGCACACCACCACATTGCAACAAACTGACAGATGATTGGTGGCTAGTGTCCTTTAGCTGCTCTATTTTCTGCACCATTGATACTAGGTCTGGAACTGCTAAAGCTATGGGCATAATTACTTTATGTAGGCCTCAATAGTCTACTGTCAACCTCCATGAGCTATCTGTCTTTTTTTACAGACCATATAGTGCTGTGATACATAGCATTTGTTGGCACCAGTACTTCAACCATTAACATGCCTTTAATGAAAGCAGTATCTCCTTTAACCAACAGATATCCTACACTATTTCCAATTAACAACCTGAGTGTGTTCAGGTTGTCTTAATGGTTCCCATTTTCCATGTCTAATCAATACTGACAAAAGGGCAGATTTACACATTTCCAGTTTTAAAATATTAGGTATGTTCTTCAATTAGACATAATATCCATATCAATGATAACTTCAGGTAAGAAAGATACCAGACTTCATGACACATACTTAGGTCATGTTTTCAGATGAAACCATTCCCTGGATAAAATATTATGATTGATAAAGTAGAGGATCAGTGAAAAAGGGGAAGACCCGCAATGGGCTGGATTGATATAGTGGATGAGACCGTGGGCTCAAGTATAGCAAGGACTGTGACCAGCCAGTGTTTTGTTCTGTTGTATATAGTGTTGCTATCAGTCGGAGCCAACTGTACAGCTCCCATGTGTATATGGTTTTGGGTTCTTCGCTGGAGGCTGGACAAGAAGACACTGGACCCCTTCTCAGTCCTTATCTTCCTCAACTAGCTGAGCCTCTGTTTCAAATGGTCAAAACTGGGACTTCTATGCATTAAATTCTTACCAGTTGGAGTGAATGGAATGGACTTACTTATGTCTCTTTAACACTGGAGGACCAACAGGAGTTTCTGTTGGTCCACCCACCCTCTTACAGTGCTACATTAGCCCCTTTTCTTTCAACTCTATCAATATCCCCTATATTCATCCTATTTCTTAGTAACTATCTAAAATTTTCTGACCAGCTGAAGTCAGTTCTTTCCCCGTTGTCGTTTGTCAGTTGTCTTTGTTTTTTGCACTTTAAGACCCATACAGAGAAACCATTCCAACAAATCCTACAGAGCTTCTCAGAGTGTTGTTTTCCTTTGCAGTAGCAAGGTTACATTGCATGTCCATGTGGAATCAAGCACCCTTTATTACCATATCTGCCATCATCTGTGTAAGGGACATATATTCATTGGGCAAAAATCCTGATCACAATAAAGGCAGTCCAGCATGGTTTAATAGGCAAAATATTAGCTGCTTCCTCTAAAGTTGTCCATGAGATATATAGAAGAAGAGAGGGGCAGTTTCCCTTCCCAGCGTGTACACAGCTCACTGCAAATTTTATCCAGTTCAAAAAGCTGGTCTTCCCCTCTAAGTTAACCTGGTGTGTAACTGGATCTTGTATCATCATTTGTGATTGTTCTGTAGTGAGTTGTGTGTCTTGCATCAACTAAAACATACTCTTCCATTTTGTAGCATTCAAAATTAAAGACTCTCGTACTAAATTAGTCAATCTCATGACGCATTTTGGTAAAGGTTCCTCACAAAACTGATTATAATGATCTACAAATTGAAGCAACTCCTTTACACTATACCACCTAGTTTTAGTGGTTTCTTGGTTTTCCCCATTTCCCTCGCAGACTTCCTTTTTGGAGACCAGTGGTAGTAGGGGTACTTTCAACCTGATTTTTTCCTTTCTGGGCAGACTCTGAAACTAGGGCTCCTACATCTGAATGGACTGGATCCGAGCTTAGTTCAGGGCTACAATCTACCCCTAAATTTATTTTCCTGCCTTTGTAATTATTACTGATAACAGCAACCTAGGAATTATATATCTCACCCTTTCCTTAACACTCTTTATTTCCATAGGCATCCAATCAGCAAACCCTCAGAGGTTAGATAGATCAATCACTCCTCAATCCCATGAATAAATTTTGCCTTGGGTAACTGATTTCTGTGTAACAGCTTCTTCTATCTATGAGTTGTCTTATATCCTATCCAGCAAACAAAGGTTGCTCATTCTTCCATTTATCCCTTCTTCCAAAATTATACATTCCAGTGAATCTGGGCTATTGTAGTGAATGACACTATTGTGACATGAATTGCTTGAATGATTTCTTTTAGAAGGATCAGAACAAGGTTGGTCACTATGAGACAGAGGTTAAAGATGTCTTAAATATCCAATATTTCCAAACTGCTGTACCACTCCATCATCTCTAATATCAAATAATCCACCTCCCCTCAATGTTCTACCTCCTATCTTAGAGTTACTTATTTCACTAAAATTTCTCACAGAATTCATGAACTGCCAAAGGAATGACTCACAGGTTTGTGGAGGCTGGCAAGCTTCAAATCCACGGATCGGGCATTGGACTTGAGTATTCTTCTATCTCACTTGGTTTCAGAGACTCCCCAACCCAAATTGCAGGTCAGATGAGTGGCTACTGCCTCAAGCAAGAACCAGGGTTAAGATGATGATTAACCAGATGCAGGATCCAGAACAAGTGAGTGAACATTGCCAGAGCATTCATATATATACCATGAAGGAAATGAAGAATAGTAACTTGAATCAGACCCTCTAATAAGGTGGGATTCAAAATATATCCCACACCAATCCTGCCTCAACCATATAAGGGGGAACTCACTCCGTAATGGATCACAACCACAGGCACATAGGCCAGGATGTACAATACATGGCAAAATGGGGGACTATCACTAGGAGGACCATATTAAGTAATTCATTGCTCTGCAATTTCTTATATGTTTACAAAGAATTTCCTTCAGTGTATGTTTCACCTATGGGGTCAGAATTTTTTATCAGATAATTACAAACTAGAAAAATAACTTAATAATAACCACTGATCCAAAAACTCGCACACCGTAGGTCACTATCATTATGAAATTACTTAAAATAGACTATACAAGTGTACATTACAGAGTCAAATGTTGCTCATTAAATTATGCATCTATCAATTAATCTACCTGTCTCTCACTCTCTATTATCCCTGTAACACAGAAATATATAATTTTGTGTGTATAAGGAATGTATTGACATTTTAATAATCCGAACTCATACGAGTATTGGTGGTGTTGTCAGGTGCTGTAGAGTCAGTTTCAACTAGTAGTGACTCTGAACAGCAAAACCAAACACTGCCAGGTCCTGTGCTATCCTCACCATTGTTGCTATACTTGAGCCATTGTTGTAGCCTCTGTGTCAATCGATCTGATTAAAGTCTTCTACTTTTTTGCTGACCTTCTACTTCACCAACCATGATGTCTTTCTCTAGGAACTGATTTCTTTTGACATCCACACCAAAACATGACACACAAAGTCTGGTCATCCTCATTTTTAAGGAGCATTTTGGGTTTACTCCTTCCAAAACAAATTTCTTTTTTCTTCTGTCAATCTGTGATATATTTAATATCGTTTGCCAAACTACAGTTCACGTGCATCAATTCTTCTGCAGCCTTTCTTATTCATCGTCCAGTTTTCACATGCATATGGGGCTATTGAAAATAACATAGCTTGGGTCACACACACATTAGTCTTCAAAGTGACATCATGGCTCTTAACCACTTTATTCTATTGTAGCAGATTTGCAGAGTGCAATATGTCATCTGATATCTCCACAACTACTTCCATGAGTGATGATCATACACCCAAGTAAATGAAATTCTTTACAACTTCAATCTTTTCTTCATTTATAGTTATGTTGCTTATCGGTCGGGAATTGAAAGTTTTTAATTTATTTATGCGGACATTTCCTTTATGTTTCTTTATATTGAAGGTTATGATCTTTTACCTTTGTCAATATTTGCTTCAAGTCACCTTCTCTTTAAGTTTGAAATGTGTCATTTGCATATCACAGTTTGTTCATTAATTATTTTAATGAGCAAGCAAGATTGCTTCATCTGCATGTAGCAGATTGCTAGGTAATCTTCCTCAAATCCTGATGGTAAGGTCTTCATTACATAGTCCAACCTCTCTTTGCTCAGCATACAGATTGAATAAGTATGGTGAAAGATTACAACCCTGAGACACATTTCCCTGATTTGAAACAATGAAGTATTCCCTCATTTTGTTCAAATGATGTACTCTTTGTTCTCATAAGCAAAATTAAGCATTTTGGAATTCCCATTCTTCACAATGTTATCTGCAATTTCTCTATAATTCATTAACCATAGTTTGACACAGTCAAATGCATTTGTATAGTCAATAAAACACAGATAAACATCCTTCTGGTATTGTTTGCTTTCAGCCAAAATCCATGAGGTCAACAGTGGACCCCTGTCCTGTGTCTTCTTCCAAATCCAATATACAGCTGCAATCATTTTTTAATTATCTTCAGCAGTATTTTATTACATGTGGTATTAATGGTATCAATAGATAATATCTGTATTCTATTGGATCACTTTTCTTTGGAATGGGCACAAATACGTATCTCTTCCAGCTGTGTGGCCATGCAGCTGTCCTCCAAATTTCTTTCTGTAAAGGACAGGGTTGTATCCATTTGTTGAAACATCACAATTGTTATTCCATCAATTCATGGAGCCTTGTTCTTTGCCAATTCCTTCAGTGCAACTTTCACTTCCACAGTCAATATTATTGATTCATATCACAGAATTTTGCAAGACCAATGACTTATTCATTTAAAAAATCTTTTTTTTCAACAACATAAATGATGGTTATACACAGGGATATTGCCAGAGGGAAATCACAGGAATTGGATCAACTACTTCTGTGGAAAGAGGTAATCAAGAATCTCAATATCTTCAGTCAAAACAAGGCCAGGAATTGACTGTGGAACAGACCAACAAGTGTTCACACACAAGTTCAAGTTGAAGCTGGAGAAAATTACAATAAATCCAGAGGAGTTAAAATAGAATCCTAGAACATCAATGACCAAAGACCAGAGGAGTTGTAGGAAGATATCAAGAATATCATACATGAAGAAAGAAAAAGGTCATTAAAAAGACAGAAAAGGAAGAAAAGATGAGAAAGGATGTCAGAAGAAACTATGAAATTTGCTCTTGGGCAGAGAGCAGCAGCTAAAGCAAATGGAATAAACGACAAAATAAAAGAGCTAAATGGAAAGTTTGAAATAGGAGTTCAAGAAGACAAAGAAAGGCATTATTATAATGAAAGATATGGAGTTAGAAAATTAAAAGAGAAGAACACACTAGACATTTTTGAAGCTGAAAGAATTGTAGGGGAAAAAGAAAAAAAAAAAAAAGCCTTGAGTTGCATCATTGAAGAATTCAATGGTAAAATATTCAAAGTTTTAAGAAGCATCAAAAAAAGATAGAATACACAGAGTCACTGTCCCAAAAAAGAATTGGTCAATATTCTACTATTTCAAGAAGTAGCATATGATCAAGAATCAATGGTATTGAAGAAAGGAATCTAAACTACACTGAAGGAATGGGGAAAAAAACAAGGCTCCAGGAATTGAAGGAATAGCCATTGAGAAATTTCAACAAATGGATGTTACACTAGAAACACTTACTTGCATATGCTAAGAAATTTTGAAGACAGCTATCTGGCCACCCAACTGGAAGAGAGGCATATTTGTGCCTATTGCAAAGACAGATGATCTAACAAAATAGGAAAATTATTGAACAATAACATTAATATCACACACAAGTAAAATATTGCTGAATATAATTTAGAAACAGTTGCAGCAGTATATTGACAGGGAATGAAAGCTGACTTCAGAAGAGAACATTGAGTGTGGGATATCATTGCTGATGCCAAATGGATCTTGGCTGAAAGAAAAAAAATTCCAGAAAGATTTTTTCTATTTTTTATTGACTACACAAAGATATTCAATGGTAAATTATGGATAACACTGTGAATAATGGGAATCCCAAAATAATTAATTGTGCTCACAAGGAATCTGAATGTAGGACAAGAGGCTGTCATTCAAAAAGAACAAGGGAATACTGCATGGTTTTAAATCAGGATGGGTGTGTATCTGGGTTGTGTCCTTTAACCATACTTATTCAGTCTGTATGTTGAGCAAATAATCTGAGAAGCTGAGCTATATGAAGAAGAACACAGTTTCAGGATTGAAGGAAGACTCATTAACAAACTGTGATATGCATATGACACAACCTTGCTTGCTGAAGTGCAAAGACTACAGTCTTCGGTGAGGATTACACCTCAACATAAGAAAGATGAAAATCCTCAAAACTAGACCAATAAGCAACATCACAAACAATAGGAAAAAGATTGAAATTGTCAGGTATTTCATTTTACTTGGATCTACAATCAACACTTGTGGAAACAACAGTCAAGAAATCAGACACTTTATTGTACTAGACAAATCTGTTGTGAAATGACCTCTTTAAAGCATTAAGAAGCAAAGAAGTCAGGTTGAAGACTAAAGTGGGCCTAATCCAAGTCATGGCATTTTCAGTTGCTTCATGCATGATAAATCTGGACAATGAGTGAAGAACACCGAAGAAGAACTGATGCATTTGAATTGCCATGTTAAGGAAGAATGCTGAAAATGCCATGAACTGCCAGAAGAATGAACAAATCTGTCCTGGAATAAGTGCAGCCAAAATGATCATTGGCAGCTAGACTAGCCAGACTTCTTCTCAACAACTTTGTCATGTTTTCAGAATGGACCATTCCCTGGAGCAGAATATCATGCTTGGCAGAGTAAGAGGATCAATGTGAAAGGAGAAGGCCCTAAAGAAGATGAATTGACACCATGGCTGCAACTATGGACTCAAGCACAGCAAGGTTTATGATGATGGTGTAGGACCAGGCACAGTTTCACTCTGTTATACATGGTGTTGCTATGAGTTAGAGCCAACTCAGTGACACCTAGCATAAAAACAACCTCCTAAAATGGTTGAACACTGAAGATTCTTTTTGTTACTGTGACTGTGTATTCCTTCCATCTTCTTTTAATGCTTCTTGAATAATTTAATATTTTGCACATGTTATTGTTATTAGGTGCAACTGAGTTGGTTCCATTTCATAATGACCTTCTGTACTACAGGACAAAATGCAGCCCAGTCCTACACCATCCTTGCTATGATTGACTCCGTCTTTGCAGCCACTGTGTCAATCCTTCTCATTGAGGATCTTCTCCTTCTCTGCTCACCTTCTACTTTATCAAGCATGATATACTGCTCCAACAATTGGTCCATTTTTACATCATACAGCATTACCAACTTAGATGATACTTCTAGTTGTTGTTTGCCATCGAGTTGGACCTGACTCATAGTGACCCCCCTTGGGTTTCTGAGGCAGTATCACTATGAAAGTAAATTGCCCATACTTAGTCTCACCATTTTCTGTTGGTTTTGGTTCTCTAATGCTACTCTAACAGAAACTACCACAAGCAGGATCTCTTTAACAAACAGAGATTTATTCCTACAGTTTAGGAAAATAGAACTCTGAGTTCAAACTATAAGCTCTAGAGGCTGGGTGAAGGCCCCTTGATCTTCAGTTCTTCCTCTTGCTCCTGGCCCACTGGAGCTGGAGTCATCTATTAACTCAGGCAGCTGCTGTTTGCTGAGGCTGACAAACCCAAGGTTGACAAAACCAAGGTTGACAAGTAAAATGGCCCAGTCCCAAGATTATCAAACAAGATGGCAGGCCACTGGTTCAAGTCTAGAAACAGTCTTAAGAATGGCAGTCAACATGGCATGAATGAAGACTCGGCTAAATGCAGGAACCAAACATGCCAAAAAGGTAGCGATCTTTCTCAAAGCTGCTTCTTGTACAGTGGAAGAAGATCACATCCCTAAGGCAGTTACTCAGCTGCTCACAGCAGATCCCGTCGTGGAACTGATTATCAGTCTCTTTATTTGGAATAACTACTTCCAGCTGCCAGCCACTCAAAACCAGCCCCAACAAGTTGATACACAAACTTAACTAACACATCCTTCCAAAGAACGTTCTGGCTGATCTTCCAGGACAGATTTGTTCGTTATTCTGGTAATCCACAATATTTTCAGCATTCTTCGACAACATCACAATTCAAATGCATCAGTTCTTCTTTGGTCTTTCTTAGTCATTGTACAACTCTCTCATGTAGACAGACAATTGAAAATACCACGGCTTGGTTCAAATGCACCTTAGTCTTCAAAGTGATATCTTTGCTCGTTCCTTAACACTTTAAAGAGGTATTTTGCAGCATAGTTCCCAATATAATGATATCTGATTTCTTGACTGCTGCTTCCATAGGTGTTGATTATGAACTCAAGTAAAATTAAATCCTTGACAATTTCAATCTTTTCTCTTTATATCCTGATAATGATTATTGGTCTACTCATGAGGATTTTTTTTGTTTTCTCTATGTTGAAGTGTAAATGCTGAAAACTGTAATCTTTGATCTGTATCAGTAAGTGCTTCAGGTTCTCTTAACTTTCAGCAAACAAGTGATGAAAGAGGAATATTGTATCATTTGCATATCATAGAATGCTAGTGAATTTTCCTGTAACCCTGATGGCATATTCTTTCCCACATTTTTCAGCTTCTAGGATTATTTGGTCAGCATACAGATTGAATAAGTATGGGGAAAGTGTACAATCCTGACACAGTTCTTCCTGATTTTAAACCATGCAGTACCCCCTTGTTCTTAAAAAAAAAAAAAAAAAAAAAAAAAACAGCCTCTTGGTATATGTACAGGTTCCTTATGAAGAAAATTAATTGTTCTGGAATTCACATTCTTCAGAATGGTATCCATAATTTGCTGTGAACCACATAGTCAAATGACTTTGCGTAGTCAATAAAACACAAGTAAACATCTTTCTGGTATTCTTAGCTTTCAGTCAAGATCCATCAGCAATAATACCCCTTGCTCCATGTCTTCTTCTGAATCCAGCTTGAATTTTTGGAGTTTTCCTGTCAATATACTGCTGAAACCATTTTTTAATTATCTTCAGCAAAATTTTACTTGCATGCCATATTAATGATATTGTTCAATAATTTCTAAATTCTCTTGCATCATGTTTCTTTGGAATTGGCATAAATATACTTCCCTTCTGGAACTATACAATTGGCCATGTAGCTATCTTCCTAATTTCTTGACATAAACAAGTAAGAGCATCCAGGGCTGCATTTCTTTGCTGAAACATTTCTGTAGGGATTCCTTCAATTCTTGGATACTTATTTTGCTGCCATTTCTTTTAGTTCCTTCAGTACCATTTGTTCTTGATTGTATGCTACATCCTGGAATACTTAAATGTTAGCCAATTATTTTTGTACAGTGACTGTATATTCCTTCCATCTTCTTTTTATGCTTCCTGTATCATTCAATATTTTGCTAATAGAATCTTTCAATATTGCAACTCAAGACATGAACTTTTTACTTCAAGTCTTTCAGCTTCAGGAATGCTGAACATAAGCTTCCCTTTTAGTTTGCTAACTCCAGATGTTTGCCCATTTCATTATAATACTTTACTTTGTGTTCCTGAGCTGTTTATTGGAATCTTCTGTTCGTCTCTTTCATTTCAACATTCTTTTTATGTACTCATCATTCAAGGACATGTTGCACAGTCTCTTCTGACATCCTTTTTGGTCTTTTCTTCCTTTTCAATCTTTTTAATAACCTTTTGCTTTCTTCATGCATCCTGTTGTTGACGTCATCCTACAACTCATTTGATCTTTTGTCATTGGTGTTCAATGCATCAAATCTATTATTTGGATGACCTCTAAATACAGATGGCATGTCAAAAAGATTGTAATTGGCTCTTGACTTTTTAAAATTTTTTCTTCAGCTTCATCTTCAATGCTCAAAGAAAGAATCAATGGTCTGTTCCACAGTTAGCATCTGGCCTTGATTTCAATGATGATATTGATTTTCTCCATTGTCTCCTTCCATGATGCCATCTATTTGATTTCCATCTACTCATGTGTTTAGTCATTTTATGTTGTTTAATAAAGATATTTGCAATAAATGAGTCATTAGTCATGAAAAATTTTATCACATGTTCCCCAGTATCATTTCTATCACCAAGGCCATATTTTCCAACCACCTAACTGGTTGATCTTCATCCATTTCAGGACATGGCATATGATCTAGAACCAATGGTATTGAAGGAGGAAGTCACAGTTGTAATGAAATAATTGGCAAAGAACAGGCTCCAGGAATTGATGGAATACCAATTGAAATATTTCAACAAATGGATGCCCCATTGGAGGCACTCAATCAGTTATGCCAAGAGATTTGGAAGACAGCTACCTGGCCAACTGACTGTAAGAGATCCATATTTGTACCCATTCCATAGAAAGGTGATCCCACAGATTGTGGAAATTATGAAACACTATAATTAATATCGCACACAAGTAAGATCTTACTGAAGATAATTCAAAAACGTGTGCAGCAGTATATTGACAGAGAACTTCCAGA
>NW_006922221.1:492687-497021 GCF_000298275.1 Orycteropus afer afer | reverse complement strand
TCACCTATTTTGTCACGTTGTCAGAAGGGACCATTCCCTGGAGAAGGATGTCATGCTTGGTAGGGTGGGGGGTTGACGAAAGAGGGGGAGGCCTTCAACGAGATGGATTGACATGGTGGCTGCAATGATGGGCTCAAGTATAGCAGGGATCATGGAGCTGGCACGGGATTGGGCAGTGTTTCGTTCTGCCGTGCATGGGGTTGCAGTGAGTGGGAAATGACTCAATGGCTCCTAATAACAACAATATGTTCCTTATTTGTTTCCATTTTTTATATTCCATTCAACAGTAATTATCGATACATCTTGATTACAAGCTTGGTCAATTTCAGACTGCAAAATCTTCAATTTTTTCATCTTTCACTTTGGTTCTTGATGCATAAATTTAAATATTAGTCTAAATAACTGATTTTCTTTGTTGTTAGGTGCTGTCGCATCAGAACCTACTCATAGCGACCCTATTTACAACAGAAGGGAATACTGCCCAGTCATGCTCCGTCCTCACAGTTCTTGTTACACTTTAGCCCATTGTTGCAACTACTGTGTCAATCCATCTCATTGAGGCTGTTCTTTTTTTCTTTGACCTTTCACTCTACCAAGCATGATACCCTTCTCCAATGAGAATATGACAATATGGCCAAAATAAGTGAAAATAAGCCTGGCCATTCTTGCTTCCAAGGAGGATTCTGGTTGTACTTCTTCCAGGACAGGCTTATTTGTTCTTCTGGCAGCCCGTAGTGCTTTAAGTTATCTTTACCAAGACCACAACTGAAAAGCATCAACTCTTATTCTGTCTTTATTTATTGTCCAGTTTTCACATGCATATGAGGCTATTGAAAATATCACTGCTTGGGTTAGGCTCACCTTAGTCTTCAAAGAGATATCTTTGCTCTTCAGCACTTTAAAGAGGAATTTTGCAGCAATTTGCCCAGTGGAATACGTTGTCCAATATCTTTACTGCTGTTTCCATGGGTGTTGGTTGTGGATCAAAGTAATATGAAATTTTTGACAACCTCAATCTTTTCTCCATTTATTATGATGCTACTATTGGTGAAGGTGTGAGGAATTTTGTCTTCTATATGTTGAGATGTTATCCATATTGCTGACTGTAGTCTTTAACCTTTATCAGTAAGTGTTTCAAGTCACCTTTACTTTCATGAAGCAAGGTTATGTCATCTGCATGCTGCAGATTGTTAATGAGTCTTCCCCCAATGTTGGTGCTGTGTTCTTCTCCACATAGTCCAGCTTCTTGGATGATTTGTTCAGCCTAAATATTGAACTAGTATGGTCAAGTGTACAACCCTGATGCACACCCTTCCTGATTTTAGACTATGCACTATCCCTTTGTTCTACTGGAATGACAGCCTCCTGCTCTCTATATAAATTCCTCATGAGCATAATTAATTGTTTTGGAATTTCCATTTTTCTCAATGTTTTCCATAATTTTTGATGATCCACACAATCAAATGCTTTTGCATAGTCAATTAAACACAAGTAAATATCTTTCTGGTATTCATTGCTTTGAGCCAAGATTCATCTGACATCAGCTATGATATCCCTTGCTCCACATATCTTTCTGAATCCAGCTTGCATTTCCAGAAGTTCCCTGTCAATATACTGCTGCAACATTTTGTGAATTATCTTCAACAAAATTGTATTTGTTTATAGTATTAATGATATTGTTTGATAATTTCTAGATTCTCTTTGATCATGTTTCTTTGGAATGGGTACAAATATGTATCTCTTACACTCAATAGGTGAGGTAGCTCTGTTCTAAATTCTAGGCATAGAAAAGTAAATGCCTCCATCACAGCATCCATTTGTTGACACATCTCAAAACATGTTCCATCAATTCCTGGAGACTTATATTTCACCAATCCCTTCAGTGTACTTTCAACTTCTTTCTCAGTACCATTGATTCTTAACCATATGCCACCTCCTAAAATAGTTGAACTTCAACCATTTCTCTTTTGTACAGTCACTCTGTGTATTCTTTCCATCTTCCTTTGATACTTCCTGCATGATTCAATATTTTTCCCATAGAATCTTTCAATTTTGCAATTCAAAGCTTGATTTTTTTTCTTCAAGGCTTGAATTTTTTCTTCAATTCTTCAATTCCTTCTGATTGAGAAAAGGCTGAGTATGTTCTTCCTTTTTCATTGTCTAACTCCAGTTTTTTTGCACATTTCACTCTAATAACAGACTTTGTCTTCTTGAGCTGCCCTTTGAAATCTGTTCAACTCTTTTATCATTTCTTCCATCTGCTTAAGGTACTCTCCATTCAATAGTAGATTTTAGAGACTTTTCTGACATCCATTTTGGTCTTCCTTTCCTCTCTTTTAATGACCTTTTGCTGCCTCCTGGATGATATTCTTGATGTCATCCCACAATTCCTCTGGTTTTTTATCATTGGTGTTCAACTCATCAAATCTATTCTTCAGATGTTCTCTAAATTCAGGTGGGATATAATGAAGATCTTATGCTGGCTCTCATGGACTTGTTTTAATTTTCTTCAGTTTCAGCTTGAATTTGCTTGTGAGCAATTGATGGTCTGTTCAACAGTCATATCCTGGCCTTGTTTTGGCTGAAGATACTGAGCTTCTCCATCACCTCTTTCCGCAGATGTTGATCTCATTCCTTTTTATTCCCTCTGGTGAGATCCATGTGTATAGTTGATGTTTATGTTGAAAAAAGGTATTTGCAACTAATAAGTTGTTGAATTTGCAAGATCCTATCATGTAATCTCCAGTGTCATCTCTACTATCAGAGACATATTTTCCAACTACTGGGGATTCTCCTTTGTTTCTAACTTTCACATTCCAAACACCAGTAATCCTCAGTACATATTGTTTGCATGTTTTGTCAATTTCATATTGTAGAAATTGGTAAAAATCTTTAATTTCCTTGGTGTGTAAATCTGAATAATATTAACTAGTCTTTCTTGTAGGCATATGGATGTTATCCTATCAATGAAAGCATTGCACTTCAGGAGAGATCTTGAAACATTCTTTGTGACAATGAATGTGATGCCATTCCTCTTCAATTTTTCATTCCCAGCATAGAAGATCATATGATTTTCTCATTCAAAATAGCCAAAATCATCCCATTTTAGCTCACTAATGCCTCTGATATTGATCTTTATGCATTTTATTTCATTTCTGACAACTTCCAACTTTCTTACATTCATATTTGTCCACATTCCATATTCTGATTATAAATGGATATTTGCAGCTGTTTCTTCCCATTTTGAGTCATACCTCATCAGCAAATGTAGGTCCTGAAAGCTTTATTCCATCCATATCATTAAGGTTGACTCTACTTTGGAGAGGCAGCTCTTCCCCCGTCTTATTTTGAGGGTCTTCCAACCTGAGGGGCTTAATTTCCAGCACAATATCAGACAATGTTTCAGGGCTATTCATCAAGTTTTCCAATACTATAACAGATACTGTTTTACTGCTATTTTGTAAGGTTTTCACTGGCCAATTCTTTGAGAAATGGATGGCCCCTTCCTTATTCTGAGTCTGTCTGAGTCTAGAAGCACCACTGAAATCAGCCACCATGGTGAACCTGATGGTGTTTGAAGTACCAATGAGACAGCCTCCAGCCTCACAGCAACATGCAAGCCTTTACAGTACTACAAACTGACAGATGAGTGACTCGTCTTCCTTGTAGGCATGTGCATATTATCCTATGATTGACAGCATTGTGCTTCAGACTGAGCTTGACTTTTTTTTTTTTTTAATGATAACTTCAAAACCATTACTCTTCAATTTGTCATTCTTAGCATAGTAAACCTCATGGTTGTCTGATCAAAATGGCCAATACCAGTCCATTTCAGTTAACTAAGGCCTAGAATAACGGTCTTTATGTGTTCCATTTCACTTTTGACAACTACCAATTTTCCTAGGTTCGTACATCATACATTCCATGTTCCAATTATTAATGATTGTTTGCAGCCATTTCTTGTCATTTTGTGTCATGCCCCATCAGCAAATGAAGATCCCCATATCTATACTTCACCAACTTCATTAAGGTTGAGTCTCCTTTGGGAAGGCAGCTCTACTCTTAATCATATTTTGAGTGCCTTCAACCTGAGAGGTTCATTATCTAGCACTATGTTACACAAGTCTTTCACTGCTAGTCATAAATTTTTGAATATATATCAGACTGTCGTTTGCTACTATCCATAATGTCTTCAGTGGTCAGTTTTTTTTTTTTTTTTTTTTTTTTCTTTTTTCACAAATGGATGTCTGTCCTTTTTCTCAGGCTGTCTTAGTCTGGATGCTCCACTGAAACCTATCCACCTTGGGTGACCCTCTTGGTCCTTTAAATATTGG
>NW_006922221.1:476007-482077 GCF_000298275.1 Orycteropus afer afer | reverse complement strand
CATCCTTGCTCCTCAGCACTTGAAAGAATTCCCTTGCAGTCGACTTGCCCAGTGCTACACATCATCTAATATCCTGACTGTTGCTTCCATTGGCCTCAATTGTAGAACCAAGCAATGTGAATTCTTTGACAACCTCAATCTTTTCTCCATTTATTGTGATGCTTCTTATTGGTCCAGTTGTGAGGATTTTCGTTTTCTTTATATTTAGATGTAATCCATACTGCAGACTGTGTTCCTTAATCTTCATCAGTAAGTGCCTCAAGTCATCCTTACTGAACACTGAATATGTACAGAATATTGAGTTTAGAGTATACCTTTTCCCTCTGTCATCTCTAGAGAAAGTACTTTTTTCTTCTCAACTTCTGTTCCTGAATTTATTGGGTATCACCTTGTGGCATGATATCTTCCCCCATCTGTACTTCCTTTCTTCTGTGCCTCATCTGCTCAATTTATATATCTATGGGAGCTTATCACCTAAAGCATTTGACTGCTAACCAGCAGCCACTCCTTGTAAGGAAGATAGGGCAATCTACTTCCATAGTGATACCACCTCGGAATCCCAGGGATAAGTTGCTATGAGTCACATCTGGCTCGATGATAGTGAGTTTGGTTTGGTTTTTGGAGCTCACTGCTGTGGCGGAGGTTCCGACTCATAGCAACACCTTCTTAGTTCCCAAGGTGGTATCTCTGCAGAAGTAAAATGCCCAGTCTTCCTTCTGAGAAGTGACTGGTGGATTTGAATCACTGGCCTTCTGATTAGCAGTCAAATGTCTTAGGCACTGTGCCACCAGAGCTCCTTAACTGACAGTAACAATTCAAAAGATTTTATAGAAAATGTAAGGGGCAAACTGTGTATGGTAATGAGGAAAAAAAGATTAAAAAAAGGTGATAATGTTACACAAGTCAAAGAATATAATCATTGTCACTGAATTGTACATGTAGAAATTATTCAATAGATGAATGTTTTTCTGTGTATATCCTCAACAATGCAACATTTTTTAAAGTGATTAATTTAAAAGACACCCAAAGCTTCAATGGTCTTATTAACATAACAAAGAAATTTTTATTCAGAAATGAAATTACATCCACAAACATAAGTGTTAAGATTTATAACACATATTATTTTGGGGAAACAACTCAATTTATACAACTTATAAAATGTGTTTTATATTTCTTTTATATCAATAATATAAAAGTAATGATTTTTTTCCCAGGTATTGGAAACAGACCCAGGTGTTTAAAATCAATTACTTGTTTTTTACCTTTACTTAATTTAATTAACACTTATATAGACTAAACAGATCATTGTTTTATAAAAGATCTAAAGGAATTTTAAAAGCACACAGTTTGTAGTTCCTTTTAATTAGATTATTATTATTTATAAATAAGACAGTTTGCTTAACTATCTTCTGGATTTGAATTCTTGCTTTTATATAATGGAAGAAATCAAGTGGACTTAATGTAAATGTTCTCTCTATAGTGGTTACAGGTGACTTTTATTTTTTTTTTTTCTGTCATTTTGAGCTCTTAAAGACTGTTCTTCACAGAGACAAAGAAAGTAATTAATTGTGATAGTTTTACCACTGAATTTCCATATTCATCTTACTTTCATTGACAACAATTCATTTAATTAGGTATCTTTTAGTATCATATTGAAGGCTAGGGACACCAAATGCCCAGACACATAAGTGCTGGCAGGATTCCTTCTTAGTATTACTTTCCCAACATAAGGTCATAGAGCTGTATGACATTTGTGCGCAAGTACTTTATTTTTCAGAACAATGAGATGAAAATGAGCCTCTTTTCAGTTCATTGCGTTCTGAATCAAAGATGATGAATTAATCCTGTTGCATCTGGAATTTATAGCCAAATAAGTTCCTAGAAAATAGTTTCTGTTACTGAAGACATAGTGGCAATTATAAAATTTCTGCTAGAATATCCAGTAAAAACCTCTCCCAAGAGTATACTTGTTCCATGGAGACCACATGTCAGCTATGTTCTCTTAAAAAATTCAGCCATCATTCATTCTTAAGGATACTTGGACATCTTATTATCACTGATCCTTAAGAATCAAGTATTAGAAACAATTTGCACACACACAATTATTATCCTTCTCAAATGAAAGTCCTTGAAATAGTATAGACAAATTAATATGTGATTTCAGTTATAGTATTTAGAATGACTGCATATTTTAAATTTATATAATCATTGTGCAAATTGAACTCTGCAGGCACCTATCAAATGATATCAACAAAATTAGGTATTTTGATTTGAAATTTGAAAATAAATAAATTATAAGAATCAGAAAAAAAAATGTAAAATCTAAGATTAAACATTATTGTATATTTGCAGCAAAGATACTTAAAGAAATTTATTTTGCATATTGCTGTAGTATTCTCACAGAGATACAATCCTTCTCCAATCTCCTGTATATTATTAAGAGAATATTTGAGAAGAATGTGTGTTCTGTGGAACTTACTGAATTTATGAATTTGGATATTTCTCTGAGGAAGTAGTGAGCTCTACAGTTCAACACCTTGATGGCTGAAAGTTCTGTGAAAACTCCCCAGTGCAACCTGATCTCCTGGCTTGCATCTACCTTCTCTACTGCTGTTACATGTGTCACAAATGAGTGGCTAGCATCTCAGGGTGAAGCTACGCAAGTGCTTGAAAAAGTCTTTTCTTACCCTGGACTCCCACTCCCTGATTTTTATATCCTTAATGCAATTCTGCTCAAGCATTCAGCATTTGTCTCTCCATAAGAACTTGGCTGCTAACTGAAAGATCGACAGTTCACATGCGTCAGCCTCATATGCCAGAAAAGAACTGGCAACTACAGTTGCTCTCGAAAAGATTACATAAAACCCTGAAATGCAATTCCACTAAGTCCAATAGGTCATTACAGGGTCTCTATGAATTAGAATCAATTAACAGCAAGTTCCAACAAGCAAACATACAACTAATTTACACACACAAACACATTATGAATACACACACACACACACATTTATTTATTTATTTATAATACCACTTATTCTTGTCATTCTTACATTCTCCTCTGACTTCTTCTCTGACAAGTTGGTACATTTTGTTTCTTTTTCTTCTAAAATTAGCAGTGATGTACATTTTGCCAATTTCAAATTATGCACTTCAGAATGATTCTACCTAAAACTTACAGAATCATATGACACAATGATCTTGAACATGTTGAAACCCTTTTACCTTATGTGTTCTGGGACACTACTTATTCCAGATTTTTCCCGTAATGGGCTGGGGTTTTCTTTGCCGGACTCAGCCAAGGACCGTCTTTCCTTCTCTTCCTCTTTTGGTGATCTCATGTATTTTCCTTTGTATAAATACAATTTTGATAATGACTCACAAATTTATATCTCATGTCCAATTTTTCTGCTACACTGCAGACATAATTATCCAACTGCCCTTTTCTTTATTTCACTCTTAATGAATTCCAATCAATTCTCCAGAAAATAAGAAGCCTAAACGTTGATCATTTATTAATCACATCGTATAACTCTACTACTTAAAGCCTTCAATAACTCCTCAGTGCATCCCAAGTACAACACTGTTTGAAGACCATGGGACCCTGCTCACCTTTCTGCATTTAGTAGGTTTATACACACTTTTCTTTAATTATTTGAAAATATCTACTTCTTTTCTATAACGGACTTTTTTTTAATATAGTGTCCTTCTACTTTGATTATCTTTCCTGTCACTCTGCACATAGCTTAAAAGTGAACTTTTAAATTAGGCTTTCACTGACTTGTCTAAATCTGATCATTCTCGTTGGGAACTGGTCAATATCTCAGCTATTCATAATATCAATTATGTTTATATATGCAGATACTTTGTACATTTCTTTGTATACTTTGTCTTCTCCAGCTACCTTTTGAAATCTTCTGTTCAGCTATTTTAAGTCATCATTTCTTCCATTCACTTTAGGTACTCTCTATTCAAAAGTAAGTTTCAGTCGTTTTTTGATTCATTTTGGTCTTTCCTTTCCTTCCTGTCTTTTTGATGCCCTTTTTCTTTCTTTGTGCCTGATGTCGTTGATATCATTTCATAACTCATTTTCTCTTTGGTAACTGGTATTCAATGTATCAAATTTATTCTTCAGATGATCTATAAATAAAGGTAGGTTTATTAAATACTCAAGGTTGTATTTTGGCTCTCATGAACAAGTTTGAATTTTTTTCCAGCTTCACCTAAACTCTCAGATTAGCAGCTGACAATCTGATCCATAGGTGGCCCCCATTTTGACTGATGATTTTGAACTTCTCAATTGTCTCTTTCCACAGATGTAGTTTATTTGAATTCTATGTATTTCTTCTGGCTAGCTCCATGTATACATGCACTGCCATTGAGTCAATCCAGAATCACAGCAGTCCCCATTGGGTTTCCAAGGCTGTAAATAATTATAGAAGTAGATTGCCCCATCTTCCTTCCACCCACCTTCTGGTTAGCAGTCAAATGGCTTAGGTACTGCACCACCAGAGCTCCTTGGTCTATGCATATAGTAGCCATTTATGTTATTTTGAAAGGTATTTCAATGAATAAGTCATTGTTCTTACAAAATTCTATCATGTGGTCTCCAGTGTCATATCTATCACTAAGGCCATATTTTCCAAGTTTTGATGCTGCTTCTTTGTTTATAGCTTTCACATTCCAATCAACCTAATTATCAATGCATTTTGGTTGCATGTTTGGTTAATTTCAGACTGCAGGAGTTGGTAAAAAAATCTTTAATTTTTTTCAACTTTGGCTTTAGTGGTGGGTGAATAAATTTGAGTAATAATACTGTTAGCCCATCTTCCTTGTAGATATATGTACATTATCCTGTCACTGATAGCATTGTAGTTCAGGATAGATCTAGAAATGTCCTTTTGTACAATGAATGAAAATCCAATCTTCTTCAAGTTTTCATTCCTATTATAGTATGTCATATGATTGTTTGATTCAAAATACCTAATACCAGCCCATTTCAGGTCACTAGTGCTTAAGATACTGACTTTTATGCATCCCATTTCATTTTTACCAACTTCTAGTTTTCCTAGATTCATATTTCATACAATCTACATTCTAGTTATTAATGCATGTTTACAGTTGTTTCTTCTCATTTTCAGTTATGCCATATCAGCTAATGAAAGTTCTGAAAGCTTTCGTATACTCATGTCATTAAGTCAAAAGGGAAGAACATGCTCAGCATTTCTCCAGCTGAAAGAACTGAAGAAAAATTCAAGCTTCAATGTGCAATTCTAAGGATTTGATGGGCAAAATTTTGAACTATGCAGGAAGCATCAAAAGAAAAATAGACACAGAGTCACTGTGAAAAAAAAAAAAAAAATTGGTTAATCTTTAACCATTCCAGAAGTTAGCATACAATCAAGAACCTATTATATTGAAAGAAGTCTAAGCTTCACTGAAGGCATTGGTGAAAATTAAGGATAGTCAGTAGTCGGTTAATGTAGTTTAGCAATTAAAAACAAAGAAATAAGTAAACTAAAGCTCATCACCCTGGGTTGGTTGTTCTGCATGTAAATCTTTCTACAGTTGAGCTGAGAGCCAGTCCTTGTGAGTGAGTCCTATCCCAGGCCCAAAGTGTATCCCAGAGCCTTAGTCTTGGGAGTCCCAACAGACTCCATCTGACCAGTAATTCTGGTCATTATAGTGTTTTTGAATTTTATTCCATGCTTTTTCTCCCACTCTGTATTGGTTACCTAGTGCTGCTCTGATAGGAATATACCACAAATGAATTGGCCTTAACAAAGAGGAGTTTGTTCTTACAATTTTAAGACTTTAAGTCTGAGTTCCAAGTGGCAGGCTCTAGGGGCTGAGTGAAAGTCCTTCAGCCTTGGGCTTCAACTCTGCCTCCAGCTCCTAACCCACTGGAGTTGGAGGCTTTTTTTCACTCAGGTAGCTGCTTGGTGGCAAGGCTGACAAGCCCAGGGTTAACAAGTAAAAAGGCACAGTCCCAATGTTACCAAACCACATGGCAGGCCATTCATTCAAGTCCATTGAAAGTCCCAAGGTCAGCAGAGCATGGCAGGCTGCTGAA
>NW_006922221.1:470180-475572 GCF_000298275.1 Orycteropus afer afer | reverse complement strand
TTCAGATGAGAGGAGACCATTAGCTGCATCTTAGATGGCCACTTGAAAGCTTTTAAAATCCCAGTTGCTACTCACCAAAGTAGGTTGTGGAACAAGATTTTTATGCATTTTGTTGTGGCAATAAAGCCTATTGTCCCCAAATACTGTTCCCCAAATAATGGTCCTAAGTTGGCAGACCTGGTGGTTCTTTAACATTTTAAGAGGTCTTTTGTACCAGATTTTCCCAGTGCAATATGTCATCTAGTTTCTTGACTGCTTCTGTGGATATTGATTGATGATCAATGTTAAGCTATTTTATATATTATAAATGAGAGGAAAGAGAAGCAAAATACTGCATACAAGATATTATTGAGTCAGGCAAAGGTGCAGGTACCTATTGTTCAATCTCACCAAGGTTGTGGGGGCAAGGAAGGTCTAAAAAGCCTTTGAAATGCATCTCAGAACTATTTCTTCAGGGACCAATAGGGGGAATATTTTAGCTATCTCATTTGTAGGTTTCATATGGCAGAAAGCCTAAGGATTCTTGCATATGATCCACACAGCAGCTTCAGAGAAACTCCAGGAGAGGACGGAAGAGTTAGTCAGTATAGGTTTGAGAAGAGGCACAGTCATGCCTCAGCTGCATGCCGCTGGTCAAAGCCTGCTGGGAACTAGTGGCTGTAAGAGTAGATTACAGGAGGCATCCTACATATTCACATACTGACAGCCATCTTAAAAAATAGTAAACCAAACCAAGGAGCTCTGGCAGCATAGTGCCTAAGGCACTTGACTGCAAACCAGAAGCCTGGTGGTTCAAACCCACCAGCCACTCCTTGGAAAGAAGGTTGGGCAATTTACTTCCGTAGTGATACTGCCTCAGAAACCCAAGGAGGGGTTACTATGAGTTGGATCCAACTTGACAACAGTGAATTTGGATTTTGGCTTTGAGTTTACTCACTAGTAATCTGTTAGTTTGCCCAAATATGGTGGATTTTATTTTGCTATGATGGTGGGAGCTGTGGTGCAAGTCTTTCAAATCACGGGGGGAGGGGGGTCACTCATGGTGAATAGGTTATCAGTGAAGCTCCCCACACTGGAAAAAAAGGCTTGGTGATCTACTTGTGAAAATTAACCAATGAAACCATTATGGACTACAACAGAGTATGTCCAATATACCACTCTGACCCTGACCAAATAGAAAACCCTGGTCAGAGTGGTTAAAAAAATAAAGTGGTATAAAATTTCATTCCCAACCTCACAAAAAAAAAAAAAAAGGAAAGAAACCGAATCTACTGGTTGAAAAGAGATTAGAGGAATGCCAGAGACTATAGCTCTGAGGCAACCTTCTAATTTGAAAAGGAACATGCTCTTTGAGGTCAAGTTTCAGCCAAATAATAGGTGGGACAATTAAACAATCAACACTCCACGAAGAATACCCACCTCATAACAATCAACTCTACAAGATCAATAGGGCAACAGTCCAAAACCAAAGATGAGAAGAAAGGAGGAACGTGGAAAATGGGACACTAGGAGGAACAGAAAGAACACTGACACATTACAGAAATTGCAACCAATGTCATAAAATTTTTCTGTATGATGTATTGATTGTGAAAAAAAAAAAACCTGCTATATAAATTTTCACCTAAAACAAAATAAAATATTAATTAAAAAAATAAACTACATCACCAATAAAAACATATATTTGGAATTTTTTTTTTTTTTTTTAAAGAAGCAATTGTCCAATGTACAATATAATTTTAGATAAAAGCTGTGGTGGCACAATGGTAGAGCACTGTGCTGCTAATCAAAAATCAGTGGGTCAGATGCACCAGTCATTCCATGGGACAGGAGACTGGATGATGTGCTACTACAAAGATTAGCCTAGGAAATCCCATAGGGTAGTCCTGCTATGTCATGGAGGGTCACTCTGAGTCAGAATTGACTCCATCGCACATAACAATGACATAATATTGGAGGTTGAACCTTCCTAAATTGGGAGCCCACAGTGGTTTCATTACATAACAATAACCATAAAGATGACATAAATAATGTTTTGTTCATGAGTTAGTCAGCTAGATGGTGATTAACAACAAACTGGGTTTTGATAGAAATGACACAGAAAGACAACTTTGTGACAGAGTTTTTTTTTTGTTTTTGTTTTTGTTTTTTTACTTTCCCAATTGCTGACGCAGCCTCACATACACAAGCATTCTGTTCTGTGAGTATACTCTGTCACAGCAGTTTGGATCCACATGGTGATTGATTGGTGATGGGAGAATCATGCTATTTTTCCCCAGCTCGTAACTCACCTTGTCCTCTCTGAAGGGCTTTGGCTGGAAATTACTGGTGTCATTCATTGTAGCACATTTCTGGTGCTGGCTTTTCCTCAGCAGATGATCTTCCTTTCTACCCCCACATGAGCCATTCAGCTTCTCCTCTTCCCTTTAATGTATTTTCTTTGTAATCTTTTCACAGAAGTCATCAACATGTCTGCCACTTAGTGTTTAAGAAAATGTTTGTCAAGATCTCTCCGGTTATTACAATTTCTCTCTTTCTATGTGGAAGGAGAAGGATTTTTATTTATTTATTTATTTGAATATGAAAAAGAGAGGTGATTCACATGGAAAGGTAATTCCTGTGAGAGCTGAGGAGACTCATCTTCCTTGAATGCTCATAGCTCCTTGCAAAAAGGGCTGAAACTGTTTTATTTTCAAATGGTTTTTGTTATTATTATTATTGAAATAGCCTAGTCAGTTGGCTGACAATTTAGAGGCTTGTAACTTTCTTGATTTTCAAGCTTATAGTGAACCCCATTTATCCTTTGAAACATTATTCCCTCATTGCATCTTTTAGAAAGAGCGAAATCCACTATAGTTTGATTTGCTAAAGTAAAATAAATTTATCTCTATTGTTTACAGATTGAAAATAAAATTGAGCTGTGGGAGGTCTGATTATGTATTTTTGTTTTCCGGATGAGCAACCAAATAGCTAGATATACTATGTTGTTACAACTACAAAAAATACAATAACGATTGTGAAAAAAAAAATAATGTCATTTGACTGCTCTCTAGAAAGCATACCATATCAGAGGACAGCTGGCAGAATATATCTTACTTTGAGACTGTTTCACATGTAAAATAAATTCATAAAAATTGGTTACATCCTGCACACTGAAAGATGTCCTGCTCATGTCATTCTCGAAATTGTGCAAAAAAAAAGCAAGTACATTTTACACTTGACTACTGTTCAGCTCCCATCAAACTATAGTTGTGCCTTATTTGTATCTTTTTACATAATAGATTTAAAGCAATGCAATTCCAGGTATTTCTGGAGCTCTTATCACATTCTCTCTAACACACTTTTTTTTTTCCTTCTTTTTTCTATTCCCCAGAAAGGATCAAAAGCACAAATACACTTAAAAAAGAGAGTTTTGAATCCTTCACCTTCAAACCTCTCTACTACCTGTGCTGCTATCATAGTGGCAAACATCACTTTTCGCTTCATGACCACAGTAGCAAGTACTGAATCTTTACATTCTTCAAAAGAATTCTAACAATTCCCTTCTTTTTCTATTTTTGATTCTTTGTGTTCTTACTTGATTTGGAGACAAGGAAGAAGAGAAATATACTTGTATTTAAGAGAAAGTCTAAAGTAAAGAGTAAAATAAAATGTAATAAATTTAATATTACATTTTGATAAATAAGATAATAGCATTGATTTTATTCTAGTAGATATTACTAATCATTTTATGCATAGGTTGCAATGACAGATCTAATATCTTAATAGGACTTCATTTGAAAAATTTAAAAACTTAAAAGCTAAGTTGATTAAATGTCAGGAAATTCCCCTAAATTTTTTTGTCTATGAGAACCCACCATAATTAAGCCATTTTGCCAAGTCATTGATATTGTCAGTTCAATGACATTGTGTCACTCATTGGTCTCTTTACTGCTCCTTCATCAGTAAGTCTTCTTTCTACACAAATTAGTTAAACACTTTAAGGACCAAATTAGGCAAAATCCTTTTTTTTTTGGAGGCACCTCTCAGTGTAGTTGAACCAGCAACATTTTGGTTAGTAGCGAGCATATTAAAACTCTATGACACAGATCCTGTTTTGTCTGTATTTTTCAGATAAGAAAACTGAAGCAAAAATATTATCAAACAATCCATGTGTAATAAGTGACACAATGGTACTTACACTCACATACACTATTGATCTGCATTGTTAAGTACTATGTTCTGAGTTGACAACAGAGATAAAATGTAGAGATTTTAACATATATTTTAAAACATATATTTATTGCAGATAGAACCATTAATCTTTACTAGTTACCAGGCAAGTGATAATTACAAATTCAAAACAAAAAACCTGACTTCAAATCCATTCTGACTCCTGGCGACCCCATGTACCTCAGAGTAGAACTGCACTATGCAGGGTTATCAAGGCTGTGCTTTCCAAGGCAGATTATCAGACCTTTATTCTGAGATGCCCAAGTGTGTTGGAAATGCCAGATTTTGGAACACTTAACGTTTGTGCCAACCAAATGCTCCACTATGCCACCAGAGCTTCCAGGTCATAATTACTCCTCTAAAAGTGCTTCAATTTTATTTAACCAATAGTCATTGAAGTCTAGGCTTTCACTTCTCTGGGAATAGTAATTTTCTTTCACTTTCGGAAGTATCAAGGACTAGAAAGTCTCCTTAACTGAGCCATCCTTAATCTTTGTAAGGGTTTTTCAGATTTAGTATTAGAAGCTTTTAGCTTGTCTTAACCTTGACATCATAACCATTGCTTCCTACCTCTGCTATTTAGGTCTGGAAGGCAATCTTACATAGAAGTTTATAATTTTTCCTTCAGATGAGAAATGCTTAGATTGCTATACTCATTTCTTTTCATTATTCTCAGTTTCAGTGAAAACAAAACTGTACTTGAGACCACATCTAGCTCCATTCACTTGATTCTCTCTTCTGAAAAAAAAGATCTTCAGATCTTTGCCAAACTGTTAAAGTTTCAACTGCACTTATGAAAACAAAAATATTTGCTGTGGAAATATATTTGTATTTACCAACAGAATAGGTAAATTGGTGCTGAATTTTAGTCCCTCAGTTTACCAGCCATATTTCCTTGCATGTTGTTGGTTATTGTTGTTGGATGCCATGAAGTCAATTCCTACTCACAGCAACTCTGTGCACAGCAGAATGAAACACTGACTCGTCCTGTGCTGTCCTCATAATCATTGCTATGCTTGAGTCCACAGTTGCAGCCATTGTGTTCATGAGCCTCATTGTAGTTCTTTCCCTTTTTTGCTTACCCTCTATTTTACCAAGCATGATATCCTTCTCAAGGGAATGGTCCCTTCTGATAACATGACCAAATTATATGAGATGAACTCTGGCTATTCTCATTTCTAAT
>NW_006922221.1:467934-469183 GCF_000298275.1 Orycteropus afer afer | reverse complement strand
AGAGCTGTGGTCTAGCAGTGATCCTGAGCAATCCTGATGGCACAGACAACTTGTAGATTCCTGAGTGTTGGTAGGTCTTAAGAATTAACCTAAAAATCAGCCCAGCTAGCCAGGGACTGCACAGAGGACTGCTCCAGTGGCTAGGGAATAAACGGAGAAGGTGAAGAGAAAGGGGGATTGAGCTGTGGACTTTTGCCAGTCTGGAGGGCGCCACCATTTTGAAGGTCTACAAGCGGCTATTTTGGATATTTAAAGAGACAGCATTCTTGCAGATCCTGGCACTTAAGAACACGTTCTGCTTTCCAGTAACTCCAAGGACCCTCCAGAACTGCAAGACTGAAAAGGTATGACATTCCTCTTGTTACTTGTATACCCCACACCTGCTTGGTGAATGGAGGTGCAGCCATCCCCCACTTCTACATACCCTCTGGGCCCACAGGAACTCCATCACAGTCTGTGTGCTCAGACAGAGCCTGGGTGTCCTGCCCTGTCTTCCAACGATTTTTTGTTTCTCTCTCTCTTTTTAATTTTAATTTTTCTTTTGCATTTTCTTTTTTCTGGTGATTAGTTTGCTTGTATTTTTCTTTTTAAAACAACTATTATTATTAACACTTTTGTTCTTTTTATTATTATTCTTAATCTTCCCCTCCCAGGTCCTAGTTTTCAGCAGTTTTTCTTTTCCCTATTCCTGGTGGATTTTTTTTTTTCCTTTCCCCTTTTTTTCTCATGGTTAACCCCAATCCTTGTTATTCTTTTTGCATGTTTCCAATATTTTTCCTTCATTATTCTCCTTCTTTACTTTTTTTCTCTTAGTGCCTTATTCCCAGATATTGCAGGTTTTCTTGTTTCTTTTTTCTTCTTTTTCTCTTTTTTCTTTTTTTGGTTACTGTTCCTGTGTGATTACATGACGTGATTTTTGCCACTGTGCTTTTAGTTTTCTGAAGGTTATTCAATTGTAATTTGTATCTAACTGAATGGGAGACAACAACAGTTCAAATAAGACACAACTACACCCACACTTCCTGCAACTTCACTTAATGAGCAAGAGCCACTACCTCCTTCTCCACCAATGGGCCAATGATAAAAAAATAAAACCACCAGGAAGAGCCAGAATCACCCTGGACTGCTCTTCACAAACAGTTAACAGAGATCTAAATACAACATGCCACAATGCCTTGGAGACAACAGACCATCACAGTCCACACAAAGAAGCAGGATAAAGTGGTAGAAACAAGGGAGCAGGATACAG
>NW_006922221.1:464481-466486 GCF_000298275.1 Orycteropus afer afer | reverse complement strand
ATGAGAAAGACATAGAGAGGTATATGGGAGGTACAGACAACAAATATGAACCCTTTTGCAACACAGTACTGAGTTGTCAGTGAAGACAAGCATGGGTATATGTGTGGATAGATGGGTGGATAGGCTGAACTATAAGGTATGTCTATGAAATGGGGAGTGTATCCAAGAACATATATACGGTTGGCAGACAATTGTCTTATAAGTTTATGTGAATGATCAGAATTCCCAGGTGTATAGTATAGTTGACAAGGGGAAGGTTGTGGTCACTGCTTGGTCACAGCCAGCTAACCAGGGGGACTGAGTAGTTGAATCTGCGGGCTTGGGACCATAGTCACAGGGGACATCAAGCTCAATTGGCATAATATACTATATAAAACATTGTTCCACCTCCTACTTTGGCGAGTAGCAACTGGAATCTTAAAAGCTAGCAAGCTGACATCTAGGTGCAATGATGGGTCTCTCCTTGTCCAGAGCAAAGAAGAATGAAGAAACCAAAATTAATGGAAACAATTAGTCCTAATGACTGGTACCCTATCCGATCTGCAGCCTATACGACTATAAGACCAGAAAAACTAGATGGTGCCCGGCTATGACTGTCATCCACTTGGAAGGGGATATATGTAGGAGATCCTTGATAAAGAGGGAGAATAATGTGGAACAAAACTCAAAATCATTTGGAGAAAAAAAGAAAAGAAAGAAAGAAAGTGGGGACCAGTTTTCCTGGTCCGATAGAGCCTGATGGAACCCTTGAGACAATGTCCCTAGCTGCCCTTCTGGTCTGGAATTGAACCCATATCTGTGGTTTCAAGCCAAACAGAAGACAGGTATATGAGTTGAACATTTACCTGAGGTAGAAACACTCCTTGGTGAGAACAATCATTGAGAAAGTAGGACTGCCTATGCACAGGGAGAGAGCTCAGGGGGCAGGAGTCCATGGAGGGATGGACACTGGGAAGAGGTAACTAAGGGGAGGAAGTAGGAGGAGAACTGTTGCATTGTGGTAAACTGTGGTCAATGTCATGATACAAAGTATATGTAAACTGTTGTATGGATAGTGAATTTGCTCTGCAAATCTTCACCCAAATCACAATTAAAAAAAATTAATTTTTTTTTTAATCTCTGCCATCAAGTCAATTCCAACTCATAACAACCCCCTTTCAGTTTCTAAAACAGTAAAGTTTTACCAAAACAGATTGTGTCATCTCCCTTCCTTACAGAAGCTGGTGGATTCGAACCACCAACTTTCTGTTTAATGGTTGCAGCACTATATTGAAAGAGAACTTCCAGAAATTCAAGCTGGATTCAGAAGAGGACATGGAACAAGGGATATCATGGTAGAGGGATATCTGGTTGGTAGATCTTGGCTCAATGCAAAGAACACAGATGGATGTTTACCTATGTTTCATTGACTATGCAAAGGCATTCAATTCTGTAGATCATAACAAATTATGAATAACAATGTGAAGAATTGGAATTCCGGAACATTTAACTATACTCCTGAGAAATTTGTGCATAGAACAAGAGGCTGTCCTTGGAACAGAAAAAGGGGATGCTGCATGGATTAAAATCAGGCAAGGTGTGTGTTATAGTTGGAGTTGTGTGACAACTTGGTTGCACCAGAATTCTGTGTTTTAATCAGTGGTGACGTACGTTATTCCCATGATGGCATCAGATGTATATGTTTTGAACAACCAATCCATTGCAAGGGAGATTCCCTAGGAGTGTGGCCTGCTTCTAATATATTTATGGCCATCCTGGGAAAATAAAACACTCTTCTGTGGATTGGACCCTATTGTGCTGCCTATAACTGTCTGTGAGCAAGCAATCCACCATTTGGTCTAGTCATCTTGGATTCATCATTCATTAAAGTCAACAGCCTGTATACTGCCTGCCAACCTTGAGCTCATCAATCCCTTCAGCAGTGTAAGTTGAGAAAAACTTCCAGATTGATGTTTGATCTAAGAACTTTTGAGTTGCCAGCTTGTATAATTGTGTGAGCCATTTT
>NW_006922221.1:460656-464371 GCF_000298275.1 Orycteropus afer afer | reverse complement strand
TAACACATTTGGTGCTGAGAGTGGTTCTAGAGAGACAAAATCATAAGGATGAGCTTCCTAAATTGTTTCTCACTTATTCTGTTTTGTTTCTTCATTTTGATTAATCGTAAAGACACTAGTGACCTGCCTCTGTTAGTAAAAAGGGTCCTTCTTATCTGTGGTATTAGGTGGCAATGTTAATACAGAAAATAATACCACTAATAGATCAAGTATTTTTGAGAAGTGAAGCTCTGGGTGATCACATATTTAATACTTTTCTGCAACTTGTCAAGCACAAGCAGTATAACGAAGCTGGTTGGTTTGTCCTACTTATGCTAGATAAACTGGTAAAAGAGCAAGAGGACTTCAGGCTACTGAGTCACAGCTCAAGCACTGCATAAAAAACTTCAATGTTTCCAGTTGTGCTCTGAAAGAAAACTGTATTTCTTCTAGTAACAGAGCTAATATTGCCGAAAACCAAACCCAGAGTCTTATTTTAAGGGTGGCCAAATTAAAACACCAATAAATTACCAACCCAGAAAGGCATCTGAAGTTAAAGTGAGCCAGAAATGGAGAGTCCAGAGGACATGCCTTTCACCAGTAAGGTGAGGAATAAATTGGTAAAGGGACCCCCAACATCCTGTAAGACTGCTGTGATTGCTATTTTATATAAGCCAGATTTGACAGTGGGAACTACCCTAATAGAACTAAGGCACTTAACAATGATGGGGCTGATTAGATCCCATGGTAGTAGGGGACAAGTGGCAGCAGTTAATCAACAAAGACAAGGTGAAAATGGTTATCACAATGGAGAGCAGAGTCGGAACAGTAATCAGAACAGTCTGACTCATGTGGCATTATGATATTGGCTGCTTAGGAATGATGTTCCTAGGAGTGAAATACATGCCAAACCTACTAAATGTTTACTTGATATGTATAGACAGAAGTATTCCAGGTTACAGGAACAACCGTGTAGATTGATTCAAAAAATATAGTCAGGGCCTCTCAATCAATTCCCAGACTTGAGTCAGTTTACAGACCTACAGCTCCTTGAATGAAGGGGAGGCCAGTTCCCCTTGAGGAAGGACTACACTACATTGACAAAAATTTAAAATGTGAATTTTTCCCCCAGCCTTCCCCAAAGGGATCTGAGGTCTTTTATGAGAGTGACTGTTCATTGGGGAAAAGGGAATAATCAGACATTTGGGGATTACTGGACACTGGCTCTAAAATGACACTAATTCCAGGAGACTCAAAGCCTCAGTGTGGCCCACCAGTCAGAGTGGGGGCACATGGAGGTCAAGTTATTTATGGATTCTTAGCTCAAGTGCATTTCACAGTGAGTCCAATGGGTCTCTGAACCCATCCTGTATTGATTTCCACAGTTTCAGAATGTATAATTGAAATAGATATACTCAGCAATTGGCAGGATCCCCAGATTGGGTCCCTGACATGTGGAGTAAGGGCCATTATGATAGGAAAAGCCAAGTGGAAGCCATTAGAACTGCCTCTACTTATAAAAATAGTCAACCAAATGCAATACCATATTGCTGGAGGGGTTGCAGAGATTACTGCCACCATCAAGGACTTGAAGGTTGCAGGGGTGATGATTCCCACCACATTCCCATTTAATTTGCCTATTTTGCCTGTGCAAAAAAAAAAAAAAGTTGGATCTTGGAGAATAACAGTAGATTATTGTAAACTTAATCAGGTGGTGACTCAAATTGCAACTTCTGTCCTGATGTGGTTTCATTGTTTGAGCAAATTAGTACAGCTCCTGGTACTTGATATGTAGATATTGATCTGGCCAATGCCTTTTTCTCAATACCAATTTCAAGGGACCATCACAAGCAGTTTGCCTTCAGCTGGCAAGGCCAATAATATACTTTCACAGTGCTTCCTCAAAGATATATCAGTCATGTTGGATGTACACAGCAGTACTCCATCATTAAGTGGAAGTGGTATATCAGAGATCCGGCTTGATCAGGACCTGAAGGCCCAAAAATTTGCATGAGGAAGTGACCCAAATGTCTATGGTCTCCACTTCAGTCACACTACCTTCCTTCTCCCAGTCTGCACCAAGGTCTCCTGGGGAGTTCCTTATGATCAGTTGACTGAGGAAGAGAAAACTCGTGCCTGGTTTATAGGTTGTTCTGCGCAATATGCAGGCACCACTCAAAAGTGGACAGCAGTGACACTGAGGCCCCTTTCTGGGATTTCCCTGAAGGACAGTTGTAAATGGAAATCCTCTCAATGGGCCAAACTTCGAGTCATGCCTCTGGGTGTTCACTTCGCATAGAACAAGAAATGGCCAGATGTATAATTGTATACAGATTCATGGGCTGTGGCCAATGGCTTGTCTGTATGGTGGGACTTGGAAGCGTGGGACTTAAAAGGAGTATTATTGGAAAATTGGTGATAAGGATGTATGGGGAAGGGGTATGTGGATAGATCTCTCTGAATGGGCCAAAGAAGTAAAGATATTTGTATCTCTTTGAATGCCCACCAAAAAATGACCTTGGCAGAGGAAGACATTAATGATCAGGTAAATAGGATGACATGCTCAGTGAAAACCAGCTGTCCTTTTTCCCCAGATACTCCTGTCATTGCTCAATGGGCTCATGAACAAAGTGGCCATGGTGGCAGGGATGGGGGTTTTACATGGGCTCAGTGACAGGGACTTCCACTTACCAAGACTGATTTGACTACCGCCACTGTTGAGTGCCACATCTGCCACCAGCAGAGACCAACACTGATTTTGCAATATGGTATCATACCTTGCATGATCAACCAGCAACCTCATGGCAAGTTGATTACATTGGACCACTTCCAACATGGAAATGACAGCATTTTATTCTTATTGGAATAGATACCTATTCCAGATACGGACTTGCCTTCCCTGCACTCAATGCTTCTGCCAAAACTATCATCTGTGGTGTCATGGTATCTCACACAACATTGATTCAGATCAAGGGACTCACTTCACAGTAAATGAAGTTTGGAAATGGGCTATGCTCATGAAATTTACTGGTTTTATGATGTTCCCCATCATCCTGAAGCAGGTGGCTTGATAGAATGATGAAATGGCCTACTAAAAACACAATTATGGCACCAGGTAGGTGGCAATACCTTGAAGATTTGGGTCAATCTTCTCCAGGAGGCTGTATATACTCTAAATCATCATCCAATGTATGGTGCTGTTTCTCTAATTGCCAAGATTCAAGGGTTCAGGAACCAAGGGGTAGAAACGGGAGTGGTACCACTATTACCCCTAGTGACCCACTCAAAAAATTTTGCTTCCTGTCCCTGCTACCCTTTGCTCCACAGGTCTGGAGATCTTAGTCCTAATGGGAGGAACACTCCCACCTTGAAACACAATACTGATTGCATTGAACTGGAAGTTAAGAAAGTCACTTGGCCATTTTGGCTGCCTTATGCCTCTGTATCAACAGACAAAGAAGGGGCATCACTTTACTATCTAGTTTGATAGATCCTGATTACCAAGGGGAAATTGGATTGACGTTACACAATGGAGGTAAGGAAGAATATGTCTGGAATACAGATTCTTTACAACATCTCTTAGTACTGCCATGCCTTGGGATTAAAGTCAATGGAAAATTACAGCAACCCAATTCTGATCTAACTACTAATGGCCCAGATCCATCAGGAATGAAGGAGCTCTGGTAGCATAGTGGCTAAAGCACTTGACTGCTAACCAGAAGGCTGGTTCAAACCC
>NW_006922221.1:458473-459541 GCF_000298275.1 Orycteropus afer afer | reverse complement strand
GAGGAAAACTTAACCTGATCTATGCAGATGACACAACCTTGCTTGCTGAAAATGAAGCACTTACTGATAAAGCTCAAAGACTACAGTCTTAAGTAAGGATTGACCTCAACATAAAGAAAACAAAAATCCTCACAACTGGACCAGTAAGAAACATCACAATAAATGGAGAAAAGCTTGAAGTGTTAAGGGTTTTCATTTTACTTGGATCCACAATGAACACCCATGGAAGCAGCAGTCAAGAACTCAGAAATAGTATTGCACTGGGCAAATTTTCTATAAAACATCTCTTTAAAGTGTTAAGAAGCAAAGATGTTACTTTGAAGTCTAAGTTGTGCCTAACGCAAGCCACAGTATTTTCAATCACTTCATATACATGAGAATGATGGACAAAATATAAGGAAGACTTAAGAAGAGTTGATACCTTCCTATTGTGGTGTTGTCTAAGAGTATTGAAAATGTTATGGACTGCCTGAAGAATGAACAAATTTGTTCTGGAAGAAATGCAGCCCAAATGCTCCTTGTAGGCAAGAATGGACAGATTTTATCTGACCTACTTTGATCATGTTGTCAGAAGGATCCATTCCCTGGAGAAGGATTCAATATTTGGTAAAGTAGAGGGTCAGTGAAAAGGGGATTACCCTCAACAAGTTGGGTTGACACATTGGTTACAGTGATGGACTTAAGTATGGCACCAGAGGTACAGACAACAAATATGAATGCTTTTTTACATACAGTACTACATTATCAGTGAAAGCTAACATGGGTATATGGGTGGATAAATGGGTGGACAGGCTGAACAATTAGGTATGTCTATGAAATGGGGAGTGTATCCAATAACATATATAGAATTGGCAGACAATGATCCTATAAGTTTATGTGAATGACCATAATTCCCAGGTGTATAGTAGAGCTGACAAAAGGCAAGGTTGTGCTCATGGCTTCGTCACAGCCAGCTACCCAGAGGGACCGAGTAGTTGAAACTGAAGGCTTGGGAAGATAGTCGCAGGGGACATTAAGCTCAATTGGCATGACATACTATAAAAAACATTGTTCCACCTCCTACTTTGG
>NW_006922221.1:455497-457633 GCF_000298275.1 Orycteropus afer afer | reverse complement strand
GAATATTGTGAAAATGTCCATTCTACCCAAAGCAGTCTATACATTCAGTGGTATCCCAATCCAAATCCCATGAACATTCTTTAAGGATATGGAAAAAAAAAAAAAAATCACTAACTTTATAAGGAAAGGAAAGAGACCTGAGTTAAGCAAAGCACTATTGAAGAAGAAGAGCAAAGCAGGAAGTCTCACACAGCCGGATCTCAAAGCCTACTACACAACCACAGTACTCAAAACTGCCTGGTATTGGTATAATGACACACACATAAACCAATGGAATAGAATTGAGAACCCAGAAATAGATCCATTGACCAGCTGATCTTCAACAAAGAGCCGAAATCCGTTAAATGGGGAAGACAATGTTTGTTTAATAAGTGGTGCTGGCAAAACTGGAGATCCATTTGCAGAAAAATGAAACAAGATCTGTACCTCACACCATACACAAAAACTAACTTCAGATGGATCAGATATTTAAATATGAAATCTCAAACTATAGAGTTCCTCAAGGAAAAACTAGGGACAAATTTAGGGGCCCTAATATATGGCGTAAATAGACTATCAAGCATAACCAAAATGCACAAATAGCAGAACAGAAACTAGATGATTGGGACCTTCTAAAAATTAAATATTTATGTGTTTCCAAAGACTTATCCAAATGAGTCAAAATAGAACCTACAGACTGGGAAAAAACACTTGGCAATGACATATCTGACAAAGGACTTATCTCTAGAATTTATAGAAAAGTCCAACACCTCAATAAGAAAAAGACAAATAATCCAATTAAAAAATGGTGAGAAGACATGAATAGATGTTTCACCAAGGAGGATATTCATGTATCCAACAAACATATGACAAAATGCTCATGATCATTAGCCATCAAAGAGATGCAAATCAAAACAACAGTGAAGTATCATCTTGCTCCAACACTAGTTGTTGTTGTTGTTTTTGTTGTTATGTGCCATCGAGTTGGACCGGACACACAAGCGACCCCTCCTTGGGTTTCTGAGGCAGTATCACTATGGAAGTAGATTGTCCCATCTTCCTTCCAGGAATGGCTGGTTATCTCGAACCACCAGTCTTCTGGTTAGCACTCAAGTGCCTTAGCCACTATAGTACCAGAGCTCTCCCAGCACCAATAGCAAAATTCAACAAGACAGAAAATAACAAATGCTGCAAGGATTTGGAGAGATTGGAACTCTGATACAGTACTGCTGGGACTGTAAAATAGTACAATCACTGTGGGAAGTATTATGGTGATTCCTTAAAAAGTTGGAAATAGACCCAGCCATTCCATTACTAGGTATATATCCTAAAGAAGTGATAGCCATGACAAGAATAGACATGCACAACCATATTCATCACAGCACCATTTACAGTAGCCAAAATATGAAAACAACCTAAGTGTCCATCATCTGAGGAATGTATAACCAAACTATGGTACACTCACAAAATGGAATACTATGCAACATTAAAGAATAACATAGATTCTGCAAAACACTGCATAATGTGGATGAACTTGGAGAATAGTTGTTGTTGTTGTTGTTGTTGTTGTTATGTGCCATCGAGTCAGCCCCAACTCATAGCGACCCCTCCTTGAGTTTCCCAGATGGTATCTACTACAGTAGATTGCCCAACCTTCCTTCTGAGGAGTGGCTGGTGGATTTGAACCGCCAGCCTTCTTGTTAGCAGTCAAGTGCCTTAGGCACTATGATGCCAGAGCTTCTTGGAGGACATTATGCTGAGTAAAATAAGCCAATCACAAAAGGACAGATATTGTATTAGTCCATTATTGTAAAAGTCAATGAAAGGTTTATCTATGGAAGGACATTTTCTTTGTTGGCTACCAGGGGTGAGAGGAGAAGGGAGAAAACATTGTTAGATAGGTAGAGATAAGTATTGATTTGGGTGAAGAGAAGGGCAATTACCAAAATGAGTGATCAGCATGGTGACATTGAGGAAGAGAAAGCCATAGAGAGGTAAATGGGAGGTGCAGACTACAAAGATGAACCCTTTTGCGCATACAGTACTGCATTGTCAATGAAGGCAAACATGGGTATACAGCTAGATAGATGGGTGCAAAAGCTGAACTAGTAGGTATGTCTATGAAATGGGGAGTGTACCCAAGACCATGTGTAGTAC
>NW_006922221.1:452201-453897 GCF_000298275.1 Orycteropus afer afer | reverse complement strand
TATGGTTAATAATCAAAGATGTAAGTCATTGCTAGGATGAATCAGAATCTATTTTAATAAGCAGTGATGGTTTATAAATTTATTTATACTATGAATATTGTATTGACTCTTTGAAATTCAAAAGCTTCACTGAAAGTAATTTTCCTGTGTATTTAATTTATTTAACTGAGGAATAATAACCCCACCCCCCAAAAAAAAAGCCATTGTCATCAAGTTGACTATGACTCATAGGAGAATAATAAGATAGAAGAAAATAGGATTTTAGCTAGATTATAAATTTTAGAATTATTTAAAAAAATTAAATATCATAGATGGTGTTATCCTTTTTTTTTTTTTTTGTAGATGAGTACATATAGGACCAGCACTCATAGCACTCCTTAAGACAGAGTATAGAGGGAAGAATTCAGAATGGGGTTAGATGCTCCATCACATCTAATTTGGAACTTCAACTACAAGTAAACTAATATTGTTTTAGAACCCTAGTGCTGAATTCAAGATAAAATTATGTGGACAACAATTCCATAGTTGTAATTGTACTATGATGTGTGCTCAATTAAAAATAAATATATATTCCTTGTGGATTTTAAGTGTGGGGATAACAAATCCACTCAAATGAAACAAGTTGAGGGTAATTATTCAGAGCTGATTGCAATAAGGAATTCAGCACTACTCTCACAGCATAGTGCTTAAGGCACTTGACTACTAACCAGAAAGCTGGCAGTTCAAACCGACCAGCCACTCTTTGGAAGGAACATTGGGCAATCTACTTCCGTAGTGATACTGCCCTGGGAACCTAAGGACAGGTTGCTATGAGTCGAGTTCAACTCGATGGCATATAAAAAAAACATTTGCATTTGGCTGAGACTTGAATGTAAGCCCAAACCAAATTCACTGTCATCTAGTTGACTCCAATGCATACTGGCCTCCTCTGTATTTCCAAGGCTGTAAATCTTTATGGAAGTAGATTGCCCATCTTCTTTCTAAAGAGGGGCTGGTGGGTTTGAACCACCAACCTTCTGGTTAGCAATAAAATGCCTTAGGCACTGCACCACAAGAGTTCCTTCTAAGTAAGCAAAATCAAATCAAAACCAAACTCACCATCATCCAGTCAGATCCAACTCATAGTGACCCCTCCTTGGGTTTCTGAGGTGGTATTATTGGGGAAGTAGATTGCGCAAATTTCCTTGCCAAGAGTGGCCATTGGGTTTGAATCACCAGCCTTCTGGTTAGCAGTTAAATGTAAGCAAAAAATGGAAAACTATATTGAGAAGAAAAAAGAAAGGTGTTATTTATTCTCTGATTGGAAGCTATTGGGATACTAAACCAAAACAAAAACAAATTCACTGCAGTTGAGTCTGTTGGACACAAAGCGACCCCTCCTTGGGTTTCCAAGATGGTATCTCTATGGAAGTAGATTGCCCAATCTTCCTTCCAAAGGGTGGGTTAATTAAAATCAAGGCATCTTATAAGCTTGATCTGGGGAGCTTTTTTTAATTTTCCTGATTGGCCCTGAGTTGGAAGCAAAGGAAGTAAACATTAGAAATCTGGCTCTTGTCGGCTAAATCATGATTGTTTAGGTCCCGTTGTCACAGAGATTCTGTTTTGACTTCCTAGGATTGTTGCTGCAGATACTGTGGGTTAGAATTCTGTTTTCATATATCCTTTGCCATTGCCCATTTGTATATTCAGGAAAATG
>NW_006922221.1:439039-439663 GCF_000298275.1 Orycteropus afer afer | reverse complement strand
TGGAAATCTCTTAATTTCACCATCATATTTGAGTGACAGTTTTGCCAGGTGTATATCTTTCGGTTTGTCCTACCATGGTGATGTGTTGACGTGAGTTTTGAGGCTGGGCCACTGGTGTTTCACACCCAGTGGGATGCACATGGTGCACAGGTATCAGCTCAGCTTACAAACTGAGACAGGCTAGGAAGAAGGAGGAGGCCATCCACTTCGCAAAGAATTGGTCAGGGAAAATCTTATGAATAGCAAAGAAACACTGTTTGATAACTAACAGATCTTTCCTGGAGGAAGTGCACCCAAAATGCTCCTTGGAAGAGAGAATGGACAGACTTCATCTCACCTATTTTGGTCATGTTGTCAGAAGGGAACATTCCTTAGAGAAGGATGTCATGCTTGGTTGGGTGGAGGGTCGACGAAAGAGGGAGAGGCCTTTAACAAGATGGGTTGACATGGTGGCTGTGATAATGGGCTCAAGAATAGCAGGGATCATGGAGCTGGCGCAGGATTGGGCAGTGTTTCTTACTGTTGTACATGGGGTCGCTATGAGTCAGAAGCGACTTGACAGAAACTAACAACAACAACAACATAATTCTTGGTTGAAAATTTTTCTCTTTCAGGGTTTTATAT
>NW_006922221.1:435687-438139 GCF_000298275.1 Orycteropus afer afer | reverse complement strand
TAAAAGCACATGGACCAAAAATACACCCTGAAATCACACAGGAACAGTAACCCATAAAAGAAAAAGTGGAGCAAAGAAAAAGAAAACAGGTAAATATGCAATATCTGGGGATGGGTCACTAAGAGAAAAGGGTAGGGAAGAATAATGAAGAAAGAAAACAAACTAACAAACAGGACAGAGGAAAAAAAAAAATCAAAAATAAAACAGAACCAAAAAACCCAACAAGTAACAGGGTTAATCATGAGATGAGAGAAAAGAAAAAAAAAAAAAAAAAAGGTGTAAACTAAGAGTGTTTCAGTCGTGTAGCGCCAGTCCAGAGAGTTCTTGGGGTTACTGGAAAGCAGAACCTCTTCTTAAGGCCTTGGAATCTGGTAGAGCATTGTCTCTTTAGGTTGGCTCTAGCTGCTGGTTACGTGTTGATTTGTTTTGTCTTGATTTTATGATTTAATATTTTGAAAAGGTGAAGCTGGTGTGCTTTATCTTATTATTTATTCAGGTGTGTTGGGTCACTCTGCTGTTTTCTTTGTGATGGTGGAATCACTGTGTGTAGTGTGGATATGTTTTTCTGTTTTTCATACAGAGGGTTTAGAGTTTGAAGCGTGAGGTTTTATGGTAATTTACTGAATATGGTTTCTTCTATTGAATGAGTGAAGTTATTGGCAGAGAAGGTGGGAGCAGAAGAAGGAAAGCTCGATGTTGCTGGGGTTGGTTTCTAGGGCTTTGAGCAGGGTATTATTGATGACATATTTATTTGCAAGATGACAGCTCAACCTCAGGAAAAATTCCTCTTATTAGAGGGTCACAAATTTCCACCAATTTCAGGCACACTCAAGGACCCCACCTACATGGCCCCACAGCACGAAAGTGCTGTTCCAAGGCAAAATTCTCAGGACCGGGCTCAGCTGCAGTTTCTTTGTTCTCCGTGCCCCATCTGCCCACGGTGCTGATGCAATCTAGCCAGACTGCCAATGACTGGCTCTGGAGTTTGTCTGTGATACCACCCACCTGTTGCACCAAACATGCATGCAATTTCAGGTGTGTTGGAGTCGGGGGAGTACCTGAGCAGGCTCTTATTGATGACATATTTATTTGCAAGACCATGGCTCAATCTCAGGAAAGATTCCTATTGTTAGAGGGTCACAGATTTCCACCAATTTCATGCACACTCAAAGCCCCCACCTCTGCGGCCCTACAGTGTCAAAGTGTGGCTCCAGGGCAAAATTTGCAGAATAGTGCTCAGCTGTAGTTTTTTTTTTTTGCTTTCCTTGCCCCTTCTGCCCCCGGTGGTGATGCAATCCCACTCAGCTTGTAATGGTCAGCTCTGGAGTTTTTCTGCGATACCGCCCACCTGCAATGCCAAAGATGCATGCAATTTTAGCTGTCGTGGATTCGGGGGAGTACCTGCCATTGACCTGTGGTCCTAATAATTGTGGCAAAGAAAAGCACAGTGTCTCCCAGTCTGACCCATGCCCGCTCTGTAATCCACTGGGAGGGGAGGGAGCTAGTCTTTCTAGTGCACCAGTGAGATCTCCACTTGAGTCTCAGCAATGGTGCCTGTGTCCGGCTGTACCCAGACCACGCAAATTACCGACAAAATTATCTGGAGGCAGGTCTCTGCCTCTGCCAGCTGGAATGTTGTATTGGTTTTTGGTAAGCTGCTATAAGTGACCTCGTTCTTGGCTCGGGGATCTCAGGTTGCTGCCTCTGCCTGGCAGACAGTAACTGCCTCAGAAAAGTTTCCAATGGTTTCCCTCGGGTGCCCATTTGTCTTTCAGCAGTAGCTCTTTCCAAAATAATCTCCCTGTTCCTTTACTCCAATTCTGCTCTTCTGTGTTTGGTGCACTCTGATTCACTAAGCTATTCAGAGCACCAAAGATCCCAATTCAAACTGTTGTACCTAGTTCTTAAAGTCCTTAGATGCCAGAAGGAAAAGTAAACATGCTGCTCACTGGAGAGACTCCATTTTGATGCACCTGAAACTTCCTCTTGAACTGACAGTAACTACATCAATTGGAAGAAATGACAAGATAAAAGAGCTGAACAGATTTCAAAAAGCAGCTAAAGAAGACAAAGTCAATTATTATACTGACATGTGCAAAGACCTGGAGTTAGAAATTCAAAAGGGTAGAAGACACTAGGCATTTTTCAATCTGAAAGGACTGAAGGAAAAATTCATACCTCAAGTTTCTTTGTTTCTTTCTTTCTTTTTTTATTGTGATTTGGGTGAAAATTTACAGAGCAAATTCATTACCTTAGAGCAGTTCACATACACTTTGTCTTATGATATTGACCACAATTTTACACAATGCAACATCTCCCTTCATACTTCCTCCCAATAGTTACCTCATCTCTGTGTCCATCCCTCCAAGCACTCCTGCCCCCTACTCTGTCTCCCTGTATATAAGCAGCCCTTCTTTCTCCCATTATTGTTCTCTCCAAGGAGTGTGTCTAC
>NW_006922221.1:431796-432868 GCF_000298275.1 Orycteropus afer afer | reverse complement strand
GTAAGATTTATTCCCAAGTATTTTCTTTTTTGGGGAGCTATTGTAAACAGTATCAATTTCCTTACTTGTTTTCCAGTAATCTCTTTGCTGGTATAGAGGAATCCAACTGATTTTTGGATGTTGATCTTATATCCTGCCATGATGCTAGATCTCTCAATTAGTTCCAGTAGACTTTTGAATGAGTCTCTTGGGTTTTCTAGGTATAGGATCATATCATCAGCAAATAGGAATAGTTTGACTTCCTTACCAATTTGGATGTCCTTGATTTCCCTTTCTTGCCTTATGGCCCTGGATAGGACTTCCAGTACAATGTTGAATAGAAGTGGTGATAGTGGGCATCCTTGTCTGGTTCCTGTTCTCAAGAGGAATGGTTTCAGCCTCTCTCCATTGATAATAATGTTGGTTTTGCATAAATGCCCTTTATTATGTTGAGGAATGTCCCTTCTATTCCTATTTTGATGAAAGTTTTATCAGGAATGTGTGTCGGATTTTACCAAATGCCTTTTCTGCATCGGTTGATATTATCACATTTTTTTTTTTTTTTTTTACTTTGTTTAATTTATGTACTGGATGGCATTGATTGTTTTTCTAATGTTGAACCATCCTTGCATACCTGCTATGAACCCCACTTGGTAATATTGTTTTCTTTTATTTTGTTTTATCTGATATGTTGTTGGAAACCATTGTCTACGATTTTGTTGAGATTTTTGCATCTATATTCATGAGGGCTATTAATCTGTAGTTTTCCTTCTTAGTGATGTCTTTGTCTGGAGTTGGTGTCAAGGTTATGCTTGCTTTAGAAAATGAATTTGAGAGGATTCCATACTTTTCTACATTCTGGAGCATTTTGAATAAGATTGCTGTCAGTGCTTCTCTGGACATTCAGTAGAATTCTCCAGTGAAACTCTCTGGGCCAGGACTTTTTTTTATTGATAATTTTTTTATGACCTGTTTAATTTCTTCTTTTGTTATGTGTCTGTTCAACTTTTTCAGTCCATTCTGTGTTAGTTTAGGTAAGTAGTATGCTTCTAGAAATCTGTCCATTTCTTCTAGATTTTCAAATTTGTTGGAG
>NW_006922221.1:429128-430450 GCF_000298275.1 Orycteropus afer afer | reverse complement strand
CTCTTCTTTTTCAATTTTTTTGAGATGTTGTTATAAAACATTGATTTTGACTCTTTTCTTTATTGATGTGCACATTTATTGTTATAATTTTTTCTCTGATCACTGTTTTTTCAGTGCTCCAAATATTTTGGTATGTTGTGTTTTCATTCTTGTTTGATTCTAGGAATTTTTTATTTCATTTTTTATTTCTTCTTTTACCCATTCTTTCTTAAGGAAGATGTTGTTCAGTTTCTATGTGTATGCTCTTTTTCCATTGATCTTCCTATTGGTAATTTCTAATTTGATAGCATTGTGATCTGAGAAGATGCTTTGCAATATTTCAATGTTTTTAAATTTATTAAAGCTTGCTTTATGGTCTAAAAGAACTGTGCTGTTGTTGGGTGAAGTGCTCTGTAGATGTCTATAAGGTCACGTTGGTGAATTATATTGTTTAGTTCTTCTGTGTCTTTGTTGTTTCTTTCCAGCTGTTCTATCTTTCATTGAAAGTGCTGTACTAAAGTCTTCTACTATGACTGTATAATCATCTATTTGTCTTTTCATTTCTCGTGAAGTCTGATTTATGTAATTTCGGGCTCTTTGATTAGGTCCGTAGATATTTAATATGGTTATGCTTTCTTGTTCAATTAGTCATTTAATCATTATAAAATGTCCTTCCTTTTCTCTTAAGGTGGCTTTTGTTTTAAACTCAATTTTATCAAAAATTAATATTGCTACTCATGCTCTTTTATGGTTGCCATTTGCTTGATATGTCTTTTCCAACTTTTGATTTTTAGTCTGTATTTGTCTTTCTCTCTAAGATGTTTCTCTTGTATACAGCATATTGATGAGTTATGCTTTCTTATCCAGTCTGCAACTTTCCATCTCTTGAGTGGTACATTTAATCCATTGACATTCAATGTAATCATTAACAAATATGAATTGTTGCTGTTATTTTGTTATGTGTTTTTTCATGGTGTTACTGATTTTTTCATTCCATATAATTTTCTGTGCTGAGTTTGTTTTCTTTATGAATCTTGCGTTCACTGCCTGCATTGCTATTGTCTTAGTATTTGTAAATATTTGTGTTTATCCTCTTCTGTGTTTTGATGTGGAAGTTTATCACTTTTCTTTGAAGTTACTCTGTGATTCTTAATTTTCTTCCCAAGTTTAGAAAAGTCCTTTCTATCTTACAATTTTCTTTCATTTTCTCTTTCAATTCATTTTCTCATCATTTAGAAGTCCTGTAACTACACATTTTTTCTCTCTTTTTGTTTTGTTGCTGTCCCCTTTTGCCAATTGTTGTCTCTGGTTCACTGTTTACAATAGGCTTATTTACTTTGGAT
>NW_006922221.1:426183-427737 GCF_000298275.1 Orycteropus afer afer | reverse complement strand
GAATATTATCAAGGGACTCACAGGGAGAAATTTTATCTCCCTTTCTGTGTGATCTCCAGTGCGATGATTTTGGACAGCAGCCATTTCTATCTTGGTTTACAAGAAGTTGTCAGAAGATTGTCTGTGGTTCTGTTTATTCTGCTTTGTTCTTTGTCTTAAAAAAATAAAATCTCATAGAATTACTATGGAATAAAATGAGATACTACATGCAAACTACATTTCTTGGCACCCTTGATATCAGAGATCTACAGAGATATTAAATTTACTTCTTCCTGGCCCAGAACTAGGTGAAACTGAAAGAGGAGACTGATGGGTGGGAACAGCCATGCCATCCTCACAAAACAGGTGAGTATATTAGCTGCAAAATGCAACCATCATTTGATTTCTTGACTGCTACTTCTCTGTGTTTTAATTGTGGATTCAAGAAAAATGAAATCCTGGACACAATTTAATTTTTTTTCTCCATATATCACTAATTGAAAGCTGTGTTTGATCTTCATCACTAAATGCTTCAAGTACCCTTCCCTTTCAGCAAACAAGGTTATGTTATTTACATATCAAAGGTTCTTAATGAATTGTCCTTCAATCCTGATGCTGTGTTCCTCTTCATAAAGTCCAGCTTCTTAAATTATTTTTTCAGCATACAGATTGAGCAAGAATGGTGAAAGGATTCTTCTTACACACACATTTCCTGACATTCTACCACTCAGTTTCCTCTTGTTCAGTTCAACTAATCAGGACAATACTGTCTCTTGTTCTAAGTACAAGATCCACATAAGCACAACTAAATATTCTGGAATGTCCATTCTTTGCTATGTTAGCCATAATTTATTATGATTCACACAGTTGAATGTCTTTTCATACACCATAAAACACAGATAAATATATTTCTGGTATTCTCTGTTTCCAGCCAAGGTCCAGCATCAGGAATGATACCCTTCATTCAACATTCTCCTCTGAACCCAGCTTGAATGTCTGGTCATCCCCTATTGATGTATTGCTGCAAATGCTTCAGCAACATTTTATTTATATGTGATATTAATTATACTATTGGATAATTTCCACATTCTGTTGGATCACCTTTCTTTGGAATGAACACATATATGGATCTCTTCTTGTAAAGTTAGCCAAGTACCTGTCTTCCAAATGCCTTGGTATAGACAAATGAACACTTCTAGCATTATGACTGTTTGTTGAAACATTTCAATTGGTTTTCCATCAGTTTCTGGAGTCTTGTTTTTCACCAGTGCCTTAAGTGTCACTTGGATTTCTTTCCTCAATACTATCAGGTCTTGATCATAGGCTACCTCCTGAAATGATTGAATATCAACCAATTATTTTTGATCCAGTGACTCTGTGTATTCTTTCCAGCTTCTTTGGATGGTTCTATATCATTCACAAGGAGCTGTGGTAGCATAGTGCCTAAGGCACTTGACTCTTAACCAGAAGGCTGGCTGTTCAAACCCACTAGCCATTCCTTAGAAGGAAGATTGAGCAATCTACTTCCATAGTGATACTGCCTCAGAAACCCAGCAGGGGTCACCATGAATTGGG
>NW_006922221.1:423946-425630 GCF_000298275.1 Orycteropus afer afer | reverse complement strand
TATATTCTTGAAATGATTTCTAAAATCAGATAGGAGATACTCAAGGTCAATTTTGGTTCCTATGGACTTGTTTATATTTTATAAAGCTTCAACTTGAACATCTATATGAGCAAATGATGGCTTCATTTTGCCTCTAGCATTATTGTAACTGATAGTATTGAGGTACTCCATTGTCTCTTTCAACAAATGTAGTTGATTTGATTTCAGTATATTCTACTGGAGGCCCACATGTATAATCCTAGTTTGTGGTATTGAAAACAAGAATTTTGTGATGAATAAGTTACTGGTCTTAAAAATTTTGTCATGAGATTTCTGACATTGTTTCTATCACTGAGGCTTACTTTCCAGGTACAGAACCTTCTTTGTTTCCTACTTTTGCATTCTAATCATCAGTATTTATCAATATATTTTATTTCATGTTTGATGAAGTTCACACTTCAGGTATTGGCAAAAATATTTAATTTCTTCATATTGGGGATTCATGGTTGGAGCCTAAATTTGAGTAATAGTCTTATTCACTAGACTTCCTTATAGTTGAATGTAATGTTCTTTTTGAAGATGAATGAGGCACCACTCATCTTCAATTTGTGATTCATAGCATAGTAGAATATATATTTGTCTGATTCAAAATGGCTAATACCAATCCATTTCAGCTCATTAATGTCTAGGATCTAAATCTTCATGCATACCATCTCATGTTTGACAACTTCCAGTTTTCCTGGATTCATACTACCTACATTCCTCATAGTAATTATTAATGGATGTTTGAAGCTGTATTTTCTCATTTTGAATTTTGTCACATCAGGAAATGCTGATCCTGAAAGCTTTCCTCCATCTTCATCCATAAAGTCAATGCTACTTTGATGTGGCAGCTCTTCCCCTAATGTATCTGAGTGCTTTCCAACCTAAGGGCTCATTTTTCAGCACTATTGCTATTCATAAGGTTTTTCACTGGTCAATTTATTTCAGAAGTGTATCACTAGATCTTCTTGCTGACTCTGTCTTATTCTGGAAGCTCTGCTGAAATCTGTTCAACATGGGTGACTCTGCTGGTATTGTCAATACTGGTAGTATAGCTCCCAGCATCACAACATACAAACCCACACAGTAGGATAAACTGAAAGAGGAGTGCTGGATTTCAAATTACTGCTACATAATAAATATTTATTAAGGAATTTATGAGAAACAGAAGGTGAGGTGACAAAAGTAAAATATATAAAAATACTAAGTCTTCTACATGTGTTTTTACAACCTCTAGTAACAACTGAAAAAAAGAAATCATTTGTAGTCGAAACCTAGTAGTGTTTATTAAATGAATAAGCATTCACTTCATTATATTTTCAAAAATAGTGAATAAATGCTAGATTGAGCCTTAGGGAACAAAATATATTACAGGCATGAAAAATGTTTCATTTCTGATGCTGTTTTCAAATGACAGCATAATATGTTATGGATCATTTGATATTTTTGTATGAAAATGCTATTCACCACCCAAAAAGGCATATGCTTCTAATGGCGTGTGTTGCAGTCCTTTTTATGACAGCTGGGAACAAGAAAATCCCAGTCAAAACACAAAATGTCAAGCAAAAATATTCCCAATAAAACTATTAGTTTTTAAAAAATTATATTCCCAATAAAACTATTAGTTTTTAAAAAATTATTCATAAATATGCTTCATTAAACT
>NW_006922221.1:420664-422806 GCF_000298275.1 Orycteropus afer afer | reverse complement strand
AAACCCACCAGCCACTCCTTGGAAGGAAGATGGGGCAATCTACTTCTGTAGTGATACTGCCTTGGAAACCCAAGGAGGGGTCACTATGAGTCGGATCCGACTCCACGGCACATAACAACAACAACAACAACATCAGAGACAAAAAAGATTAAAATAGATAGCATTAAATTATATTTTCTTAAAATGTACTTAGGATTCATTATGCAGTATATAAACAGAAATCATGATGTTTAGACATAAAAGGCTCTAGTAGAAAATGAAAAGCAACAATAAATGACATTTGAATAAAATGTAGTGACAGCTTGTAGACATTACTTTTTGACCATGCTGGTGTTACTGTGTGGAAACCCTTTTATTTTCCCATAATTCTGGCTTCTTCTAGTGATGTAACTGTATATACTAGATAGTGAAAGAAACACATGTGGGCTCTTGGAGCCTGGATTCTGAACTTGTGCGTATTTTCTTCTGCCATATTTTAATAGCCAAAGGAAGTCACATGGTCAGTCTAGATTCTAGGCTTGGGAAAAGAGACTTTTAATCTTTTTAGTAAGAAAAAATGCAGTTATAATGCAAAGTGTGTTATTTTAGAGGAGAGTGAAGAATAGAAGCCATTTGTGTAACCTACAGAATATTAATTCTCCCTCCTATTCTTTTTCCTAACACGTTGAAGGAATGTTTTCTAAAGCCCAACCTCAATAACAAAATGTCAAATAACTGTATGAAATGTTTATTTTTATAGAAAAAGAGACTTCTAAAATCAGTTTCATTCATTTTTCTAACAGAAAAAAATTAAGTATGTGAAATTCTTCTAAAATACAGTTTTTCCATCTATATAAGAGTTGTGGATATTACATAGAATAATTGAAGTGATTTTTCATATATAAAAGTGAATGTCAAGAAATACAGAATAAAATATTTTATTATGAGTATATGACAAAGACAATGAATAAATATGGATCCAATATTTATGTGAAACATCAATTTTAAATGCTTATTTTATTTTAGTGAAGTGCAATAAAATCTATAACAAATTGAGCATTATTTTATTTATCTTAATAGCATCATAAATGCTCATGACACTACAATGATTAGTGTTAGACAAATAGCAAATTCCTGTACACAGAAATTATGAGTATGTTTAAATATCTTTGAGGGAGAGCAAGCAAACACATTTTTTTAATGAAGGTATATCACTCTGAATTTTCAGATTTTAAAAGTAGACAAAGTTGGAAATATTATGAACACCAATGAATATATCCTTAGTTGCTATGAGTAGGTAATCCATATGTGAATGTCTTTCTCAAAATTTATTATGAAATAAATCAGTCTTAGAGAAAATGTAAAATAATATGGTAATAAAGACCTGTACACTATTCCCTAAGATTCACCAATTTTTAACATTTTGTCTTATTTATTTATTTATTTATTTATTTATTTTGGGCTGAAACATTTGAAACATTTCAACATATAACTCTTAAGAAATAGGACAGTTTCCTACATAACCACAGCACTGGCACATACAAGGAAGTTACCTCGCTATAGTATTATCTACTATATAATTCGTATTCTAAATCTCCCATTGTCCTTTAAGTGTTCATTATAACATTTCACTGTCCCCCATCTCAGAATGTTCTCAAGTGTCACATATCTATAAGACATTAATTCTCTCTTCAAGATGTATTGACTAGAGTAGGTAACAGTCATAGAGCTTCACAAACAGAATTTAATATGGTAAAGGGTTAAAATGGAGATATACAGGGGTTATTAAGAGAAATAAGAAAGATAATTTAGTTCAAATTTGAGCTCAGAAGAGGCTAAGAGTTGAAATGCCTGTATCCTGAAGAATGAATACAATTTTAATATTTTAGATTCTATTTTTCATTTAACCAATAAGATAACATTGAAACTAGTTCCTTTATTCTATATTAAGTTTTATGCTTTCCTAAACTCAGGATGTTGGGTTGTCTAATAAGTTATTTATTATATTTAATATATATGTTGTTGTTGTTGTTGTGTGCCATCGAGTCAGCCCAACTCATAGCGACCCCTCCTTGGGTTTTCGAGGCAGTATCACTACGGAAGTAGGATTGCCCAACCTTCCTTCCGAGGAGTGGCTGGCGGGTTTGAACCACCAGCCGTCTG
>NW_006922221.1:417555-420464 GCF_000298275.1 Orycteropus afer afer | reverse complement strand
TGGCTGGTGAGTTTGAACTGCCAGCCTTCTGGTTAGCAGTCAAATGTCTTAAGCATTATGCCACCAGAGCTCCCAATAAAAACAATAAGGATCACATATATATATATATATATATATATTGCAATTTTAATGACTGTGACCTGTGACTATACTTAGTCACATACTACGCACTGTTGGTGGTAACAATACTCATATTTTATGGAGAAGAATTTAAAACAGGCTAATTAGATTTTATGAATTATTTTTATTCATAGAGATGTGGCCACAAGGCTGAGTATGTAATGCTTTGATGGAATAAGTCTGTAACACTTAAACTGTCCACATTCAAACTCACCTTTATCAGACAGCAGTGCAGAACTCATAGCCCAGTCAGAACAATCTCAAAGTTCCACAAGCACATAATATTATTTCTTTTCCAAAATATTACCTTATTACAGGTAAGGCTCCAAATCCTGTTCTTGCATTGACTATATTCTCACCTTCAACATCATACATAGGCCATCTATCTTTTTTCCTCTAAAATCTTTCTTGCAGAAAAAAACAATATAAATTAAAGTGATTTCATCACCACTGATTTGGGATGCTGCAGTTTGCCTAAGTGTAATAAAATATACAGCATAGTTATGCTATTTTGGGATTTTGAAACATGCTCTTTGAGAATGCAGGTATCCCCCCACTATTCAAGAGCTCACTTTATGGAAGACTTACATTAGAACTGATTTTTGTTAACTGAAGGAATTGAGAACAGGATTTTCACTTTCATGGGGGGAAAAAAAGTGACTAACATCCAGTATTTCTTTGTAGCAGTGCACAGGCTGAGCAGCCAAAAGGATGCCACCAAGCTCATTCCCCAGGGACTACACTCAGAATCTCACCATCAAGCCCCCATAGATTGGAAATGTGTCTGGACTCTACATGCTATTGTTATCTTGAGTTTTATGTACAATTTGGTAGGTTATTTTTCGAGTCTGGGAATGTTGAAAAAATTCCCCATATAAATTAATGTTAAATGCTTCTTTACTTTATGCCATTTTAGCTTGTGAAAGCTTTCATAGGAATACTCTATTTTCATATAGCAAGGAAAACAGTACTGAATGGATACCTATATTTCAATTTTTATATCACTGTTTTAACATAAGATAAGTGATATTTTATAAACAAGTCTGTTAAGATGACTAATGAAAGGAGGGTCAGAATATCACCAAACCACTTAAGATGGAGGAAAGCAACCTACAGCCACTTAACTTCTGGATGAATAGCTTTAGAGGCTAAGCTTAAGAAAATTTAGCTAAGAATTTCTAGTTTCTATATATGCAACACTGTTAGTTTTGTCATGTTGCCTCCCTCTCACTGTGATCCTATGTAAACATAATGAAAGGTTGTCTGGTACAGTGCTCTCTTCATTATCACTGGCATGTTTAAGTCCACTGTTGCCATTCAGACTGAGAGATTCATCTTTGAGCACGGTATTGGTCACTATTCTGTCATGATCCATTCAGTTTTCATTGGATAATTTTCAGAAGTACAATGCCAGGCATTGTTGTCTGCTTAAGTATGGAAGCTCCACTGAAATATGTTCACTATAGGTGACTCTGAAGCTATTCTGTAGAATAGCTTCCAGCATAATAGCAAATCTCAAGCCACCAAAATACAGCAAAGTGAAAGACAAGTGGTGGAAATATGCAATAGTCTACTTAGATCTACTCTAATTGCAAGAGTTCAAGAGACATCCAATTATTTTTTCCCTTCACCTTTTGAACATTTTTCAACTGGAGAGGATAGATCAATCAAATTTGGAGACTACATTAACATTTGTTTTTTGTGATAATAAATTAGTCCACTAGCCCAAACCGTATCTGAGTCAAATGCTATATTTAACTGAAACAAGACAGTCATAGCCATTACATTCCACCAATGATGATTATATGGATGAAAATAAATCTGCAAGCTGGGCCTTTTGTATTTAGCTCTTTATAACCTAAAGAAAGAAAGAAAGATAATTATAGAGATTAAATTGAATGTGATACCTCCCAAATAGAATATATTCAACTAGATTTTGAAGGGAGTGATAAATCAAGTATTCTTAGTGAAGGAATACTTGTCCTCAAAAGAAAACTTGTTCATAGTATTTAGACTGAGTTAACTTTTAGCTTTGAGCTTGCCATCAACTCAGGAAACATTTTTCTTTCTTTCTTATGCACTATAAGCAAGTTCTGGTTCTCTACCAACAAATCAGCAAATGAACTGATCACCAACTAGTTTGAGCAGTAACCTACAATGTGAAAGAAAAAGTGTGTTTTTTTTCCAAATACAATACCCATTAATAATTTTTCTTATGGACAAAATTGAGAGAATATATTGCTCTGTTTCATCACTCCTGAAATTTCTAAAAGGGCATATTTATCACTTTTAAAAGACCCTGAGTAGGCTCTTACACTCATGAATGTAGAAAATCCTATTCATAAGAGTTACTCAGCCATAAAAAAAACAGCTGCATAGAAGACAGAAGATTTTCCCAAAAAACTCTTAGTTACCTGAAATATTCCATGAAAAACTTTCTCTTGTGTCATATTTTGGTAGAAATTCTTTTGATCTATGATTTTTGATTATCACACACTGATTACCAAAATATTAGTAACAATATTAGCAAATTTAATATTTATTTCAGGTAATTTGATGCAGTCCTTAATGCGGAGTTCTGGTAGTGTAGTGCCTAATGCACTTGACTGCTAACCAGAAGGCTGGTGGTTCAAACCCACAAGCCACTCCTCAGAAAGAAGGGTGGACAATCTACTTCTGTAGTGATACTGCCTTGGAAACCCAAGAAGGAGTCACTATGAGTCGGGGCCAACTTGACAACACATAACAACAACAACAACGACAATATTTAAAATGAACTATTACTGATA
>NW_006922221.1:406616-412755 GCF_000298275.1 Orycteropus afer afer | reverse complement strand
TGAGGTATCGTGTCTGCCCATCTGTCTTAACCAGAGTGGGAATAATAATGAACAGGTGAAGAAGCATGTTAACACACTTATTCACCTGTTTCTAGTTAGGGTGGAGGGTGATGTGGAGAGAATGTGTAAATTGACCTTTCATTCCATTCAGTTCTTAAGGAACTGAGTTATCTTGTTTACTTATCTGCCTCCAATCAAGGTAACAGACAGAATGTTGGCTGAACTTTGATTCCACTTGGCTTCAATATCATGTATTAGTGATAATGATGTCTATCATTCTTCAGATCTCTGAAATAAATTGTATATTTTTGTATTAACAGTAAAAAAAGATTAAATTAAATTTAAAAAAATTTCAGGATTATTTCAGTTTGTATACATAATAGATATATTACTGAAAATACAAATAAACTTTTTGAAATCAAAAACATATTTTTAAATGCACAAGAAAGAAGTGCAATTCAGAATATTATTCTTACCAATTTAATTCAAATAATACTTTTTAACATTTCCCTTTGTAAATATGAATTTCTGAATATAAAGATTACTTTCCATGAAGATCTAGTTATATTATAAAAAGAAAAGAGAAGTTCTAAGTGTGTAACCTCTTTTCCAATGTCCTTGAAACACTAAAATTGGCAAAATTCCCCACTCAAGTGTAAAATAAGCCTAGCTTCCAATTAAAATGTTACAAGTTGGTACTAAATCTAACCAACAATTTGAAACATTCAGTAACACAAAAGTTGTCACCGTTTTTAAAAAAGGTGGTAGACAATGCCTCACTAAAAAGGAGATTTTTAAAGTAAGTACCCTTAGAGGAAAAGAAATCAAAGATAGAAACAATGAAGAAATAAAGTGTATAGAATTAAAATGGAGGTAGCATGCTCTTTTAATTTAATGACACGTTAAAAAAGGACAAAATCTGTAGAGTGTAATGAAATTTGTGATCCCCTTAAGTGCATGGTAATCATTACTTTACTGAGACAAATTTTAATATAAAATAATGCTAGTTTAGAAAATTGATTGTGTGTGTATGTGTGTGTGTGAAAATAAAAATACATTATCATATAATTTGAACTTAAGTTCTTCAAATGCTTCTGGTATTTAATTAGTTCCATTATACTTTTGTAATGTGTCATGGAAACATATTCTGAAGTTTCTCTACTTACCCAAGTAATATTATCTATGCCACCAGGATATTTACATTAAATGAATTAATTCCATCTCAATTCTTAACAGTATTAATGTTCAAACTGGGAATTGAGGTCCTCATAAGGCTTAATAGTTTCAACATCAAATATGGAGAAATTATACTTCCAACAGATTTTTCTGATGTTCTGTATATTCCTTAATATAATAGATTCATTAGTATTTTGACAAATCTTCTGCTAAAAATATATTTAATCGTGATCTTTGAATATTACCATCTTTTTCACAAGATAAGTGGAATAATGTTCAATTACCAAAAAGGAAAAAAAAGAGAAACCTATGGTAACTGAATCAGTGTGATTTCATGATTAGAATTTGGTACAAGTAAACTCATGATTAATCAGAAGAAAGAAAAAAAGATAACACTTTTTGTCTAGTAATATGACTAGCTATAATCTCTCCCCTCCAGTGTTCACCTTTTAAAGGGCAAGCTTTTCTCTTAACCTAAAAAAAAAAAAGAAGAAGCAATCTTGCTGGTACATTTTATCTGAGCATCTTTGTGATTTAAGGAGTTATCAAAATAAAAGTAGCACCTTCATCTCACAGGTGAATTATTCAGTAGTGCTTAAAATGTTGAATGGATGCCAATGGCAGCATATGTTTCAAATAAAGCATTTGTATAAATAAAATCATGTTTATCCCAGATGTAATAAAAATAGTAGTCTCACTTTCTCTATCACTAGTTTGAAAATTCATGCATTTTCTTAATAAAATACATAATGCAAATTTTTAATCTGTTTGGTTATTTGTATTTTTGGTTATTAATTCAAAAATATTTATTAAGTATTTGTGATGTATTTTTCTACGTAGGTCCTGGAAATATTACTGAAAAGAAAATAAAGGAATTATAAAGTCTGTATGGCTGACAAAACAAAGCCTCCTAAAACTCACAGGAATGTCCACATCCTAATCCACAGAATCTATGAATATGTTGCCTTACTTGGTTAAAGACACTTTTCGGATGGGACTAAGGAAAAAAAAAAAAATGAGATGAGGAGATTTTCCTAAACTAACCATATGGGCTCAATTTAATCACAAGCACTCTTACAAGAGGGACATGGGAGATTAAGTGTAAGAGAGAATAGATGTGCGGATAGAAGCATCATGCAGAGAGGAGAGAAGATGACTTTAAAGATAAAGGAAAGGGCATTTAGGTGACCTCCAGAGCTGGAAAAGGCAAGATAATTGTTCTTCCCTAGATCTTCCAGGAGGAAAGCAGCCTTGTTTATACGAGGGGCTTCCAATCTCTTCTTCCTAGTGCAGTCATGGGTGATTAAGCAAAACTAGAACAGACATGATTTTTTTTTTTTTTTTAAAATGGTGTATACCAGAACAATCACTGGAATGGGCAAAACTATGGGTGAACACTCTGCTAGAAATTTCATCTTCCTCTCGGAAAACAAGGGCAGCATGTGCCTTGCACAACAATCAAATCTCTATTGGCAGAGGTGGAAACTGTGGTGCCCAGCTCAATGAGAGTGGCAACCTGTGCTTTGAATGTGTGTTGCTTTCAACAATCCTGGCAATTATCTAATGTCATGCATTAGGATCTGGAAAGGACTCTTCTAAGCAGGACTTAGAACTAGTACATTCTGGTTCAACCTCATGCTGAGAATTTGTATTTCTTCTCCAAATATACAGAATCAGAATCAACATTTGAACAAGGGCTCCCAGGTAATTTTTATGTATATGTTTGGATGTACACATTCTTATATATGCATCAAGGGTAGAATGAAAAATTTCAGGGTAGACCTGGAAACAAAAGGATCGAATTCCTGCTTCCAATTCTCCATTCCAGGCCTTTGACCCATAATTTTTCCCATTGGGGTTATTGTTCAAGTACACTTATATTTTGCAAATTCTAGTCTCTTCCAATTTTGCTGTGTAGTTGAAGACCGAATTGGTTCAAACCAGTCTGAAGCTCTGTGTACACCTTACTTTGAGGACTTCAGATCTTCATAACCATATAAGAAAATAAATTGTGCTCTCTTAAACTACCAAATATGAGGTATTTTGTAGCAGCAACAATTAAAAAACTAATCCAGTCCCTGTACTTACAGAATTTATGTAAATGAGTAAGTAAATAAGTAACCAACAAATATCCACTGATAAAACTTTGTAACTAAGGAAATGGAAGGAGGATTAAATGTAGAGAGGCTGCTCTGTGAGTTCTATTTTGAGAATTTATATTTACTTTAGGACATAAAGGATAAAAAGCAGCCTTGCAAAATGTGAAGGAAACAGTCCCACAGACATACAGTATTTAAAAGGGTCAGAGTTTTTTGCTTTGTTTCACAAAACATCATCAATATGATCAGAGGATAATGAGAGAGAAAAAAAAAATGATATGAAACAAGGTTGAAATGACACAGCACCTTGTCTTGATGGAATTTTCAGGTTACGGAGCTTTTACTTTTAATGTAAAGAGAAGCTTTGATCCATTTTATGCTGTAGTTGATATGGTCGGGTTTAAATCCTCAAGAACTCAGTGTCTCTGCTATGCAATGATTAGAAAGAAAGGATACCAGTTAGGAGACCATTGGAGCAACTTACAGAGGAGACATCTTTAACTTTGAAAGTGCCATTAAAGGGAAGATTTGTACTTATTTTAGAAATATAAACAGATTAGAAGAATGAGAAGGTGGGGACAAGTGAAAGAGAGAAATGGGGCACTAGTCCTAGGTTATTGATCATAGGAACTAGATGTGTACTGAGTTTATATTCTTAAGTAAGAAAAGTGTTAAGCAAGATTTGAAAGAGATGAACCAGAGATCAAAATGGCATTTAGATATATTGTACTTGACATGCTGTTAGAAATTCATGTGGTGAAAATACATTGTGGAAATATCTAGTAATCAGTAAATTATTGAAATGTTGTTAATCACAATCTAGTTTGCCCAACTCATGTCAATATCGTGTATAACAGAGCAAAATGTTGCCTGGTACTATGGCACATTGTTGGTATATGTGAGTCCATTTATAGAAGTATATAAATCTACAATCCAGGAGAGATCTATGAGCAAGAAATAAAAATATGTTATTTAATTGAATTTATTATTAATATTATTTTGTTATTTTCCAACAAGTGGATTCCAAGTCATGGTGACCCCAGATGGGAAGAACAAAAATGCCCCATGAAGTTTCTAAGGCTGTGACATTTTGGAAACAGATTGCCAGGTCTATCTTTTGAGGGGCCCCTGGGTGGGTTCAAGCCACCAGTTTTTCAGGTAGCTGAGCACTTAAACATTTCAGCCATTCAGGAGCACTGTGATAAAAATATAGGCATCATGATATTGTAGGTTAAAATTAAAAAAGTTAGTTTGTTGTGAGGTACCCTATAAGTCAGTGTAAGAACTTTGTCTTTTGCTCTAAGAGATGAGAAAAACCATTATTAAGTTTGAAACATAGATGTAGTACAAACTGACTTGTCTTTTGACTATCAAGTTGACAACTAAAGGGGAGAAAATACGAAAACTGGTAGACCAGTCAGGAGATAAAGCTGGCAATACTGGTGGCTGACAGACGAAATATGGTTTGAAGAAACAGAGAGGAGTGTAGGGCCTCAAGTCATGAGTCTCAGACACACAAAGGAATTTACAGTTATTTAAAAGGGTCAGAGTTTTTTTTGTGTGTGTGTATGTGTGTTTTTCACAAAACATCATCAACATGATTAGAGGATAATGAGAGAGAAAAAAGTAATATGAAACAAAGTTGAAATGACACAGCACCTTGTCTTGCTGGAATTTCCAGGTCATGGAGTTTTTACTTTTAATGTAAAGAGAAGCTTTGATCTCTTTTGTGCTGGTGTTGATATGGTCTGGTTTAAATCCTCAAGAGCTCAGTTGTTTCTGCTATGCAATGATTAGAAAAGATAATTTACTGAGAAGAGAATGCTAGGGGAGGAGCACAGTTTTGAGCATAAGTTTGAGAAGTCTATTGAACGTCAAAAGGAGATCAAAGAGATAGTAGGATATGAGTCTAAATTTCAGAAGTGGAGCCTAGGCTAGAGAACAATATTTGAGAATCACTAGCCTGTAGAAGTTTTATAAATTCAAGAGAGGACAAAATTCCCAAAGTTAGCTCTTATTGAGAGGAAGAAGAGGCCATAAACTGGGAATACTCTGATATTTATGGATTGGTAAAATAATGAGAATCCAGGCAAAGAACAAAAAAAAAGAATAGTATTTTTATAGGAAAAAGTAAGAAATTGTTTCAAGGAGGAGAGTTGATCACCTTAAACTCTATGGACATTGAAACAGACACAGTGAGAACCAAACCTAGAGCTCACAAAAGCAATCTTTCTGGAAATTATATGGATTCTGAATTTATACACATATCTCAAATTTATAACCCTGTTTTATTATATTTTATTGCAAATATGTGTATTTTCTATCTTCCTGAATTTTACAGGTCTCCATAGATACCTATGTTGTTGGGGGAAGGCCCTCAACAAGATGGATAGACACAGTGGCTGCACCAATGGGCTCAGGTATAATCGGGATCATGAGGCTGGCACAGGACTAGACAGTGTTTTGTTCTGTTGTACATAAAGTCCCTATGAGTCAGAGTCGACTCAAATGCACATAACAACAACAGCAACAACATTGATATTCTTGTAAAGTATCTGGGAATTTTCCCATTCCCTGTCTTCTCCTTAACTTCCCAGATTACAATGTTTGTCCTAGACTTCCTGTTTTTGAAGTTTCCCCAGGATCTATTCTTTTTACAGTATTGACAAAGTAATTTATCAGTTCTTATCTGTACTTAATTAATATTTTAACATTATTGTTTTCCACCACATTTTCTATATGAGTAAAATGAACCAAAACTTTATCACAGATTTGTTGTTGTTGTTATGTGCCGTCGAGTCGGCCCCGACTCATAGCGACCCCTCCTTGGGTTTCCGAGGCAGTATCACTACGGAAGTAGGATT
>NW_006922221.1:405263-406516 GCF_000298275.1 Orycteropus afer afer | reverse complement strand
TTTTTTCACCAATGTGAAAAAAGAAACAAACAAAAGGACATAGAAACACTTAGAAAATACCTCTAAGGAGGAGAAAGAATTTGGCAAATAAATTTTGAAGATGCATGTTTTTTCATGAAAATACAGAATATTATATATCTCACCCACATCAACCCAGCTAGTATAGAGAGTAGCCAGTACTTTCAACAGAGATATGAAATTCCAGAACTCAAATGTTTAATCCTAAATTATGTTGTTTTTGTTGGGAGCTCTAGGGGCGTAGTGCCTAAAGCATTTGACTGCTAACCAGAAGGCTGGCAGTTCAAACCCACCAGCCACTCCTCAGAGGGAAGATTGGGCAGTCTACTTACGTAGAGATACCACCTCAGAAACCCAAGGAGCTGTCATTATGACTCGGATCCACTTTTTTTTAAATGTTTTTGTTGCATGTCAACGAATTGGTTTCAGATCATATGCTATCCGATGTTGAACAGAACAAAATATTGCCCAATCTTGCACCATCCTCACAATTGTTGCTGTATTGGAGCCTGTTGTTGTAGCACACTATGTCATTTCATGTAGTTGAAGATCTTCCTCAATTTTGCTGTCTACTTTTTTAAGTATGATGTCCTTCTCTAGGATTGTTCCCAACTAAGAACACATCTAAAGTATGGAAAACAAAGTCTCACCATCCTCGCTTCTGAAGAGCAGGCTCAGTGTGTTTTTTCCATAACATATATGGTTTATTTTTTCTTTTGGCAGTGTATGGAATATTCAATATTCTTTTACTAACACTATAATTCAAAAGCTTAAATAACTCTTCCATTTTTGTTTCTTTGTCCAGCTTTCACATGCATATGAGATGATTGAAAACAACATGGCTTGGATCAGGCATAACTTTAAAGAAATAGTTTGCAACAGATTTGTCCAATGCATTACATCATTTCCTTTCTTGATTACTGCTTCCATAGATGTTGACTGTGGGTCCAGATAGAATGGACTCCTTGAAAAATTCAATGTTTTCTCCCAGTATCATGATGCTGCTGGTTAGTACATGTGTGAAGATTTGTGGGTTTTTTTTTGTGTGTGTTGAGATGCAATCTATATTGAATACTGTAATCTTTGATTTTCATCAGTAAAGTACCTCAAATTCTCTTCACTTTCAGCAATCTAGGTTGTGTCATGTTCATATTGTAAGTTATTAATGAATCTTCCTTCAATCCTGCTTCTACCTTTTCTTCATATAATATAGCTTTTCATATTATGTTATACCT
>NW_006922221.1:393426-398078 GCF_000298275.1 Orycteropus afer afer | reverse complement strand
ACCTTCCTTCCGAGGAGTGGCTGGTGGGTTTGAACCGCCAGCCGTCTGGTTAGCAGGCAAGTGTCTTAGCCACTATGCTACCAGAGCTCCCTTATCACAGATAAGCTTATTCAAATATATTTTTCATATCTAGATCTTTTGAGAAGGATGCCTGGACATCATGGCATAGCTTTCATATTTGTGTTATTTTTCTTGGACTATCCAAAGGGTATTCTATCACCTGCCATTTATCTTTGCAAATGTACTCATAATTTTCAAGATGAAATATTTGAATTTTACTGGGATTTGAAAATTTGTTCTCATCTGACCTTAGCTTTCCATCCTAGTACTACTTTTTGAAATGTTCTTACATTATGCTCAAATGTTGTATAGTATTTTGTGATTCCATTAATGTACTATACATTTTGTATTTTTATGTTTTTGCATATACAATTTCTGCGATATAGACTGATCTTTACTGCCTACTTTTTTAAAAAAAAATTATTTAAAATATCAAGTAGCTTATGAAAAGTTACTTGAATAAGCAGAAAAATTTAAATTCTCTCCTAATCCTCCACATTGTCATTGAAATTTCTTATATAGTTATTGCAAAACTTTGCTTGCATCAATTTTCTCAGGTTGAAATCCTGGAGGGAGGAGATAATGGTATTTTTACATTTAAATTCCAGTTAAAGGTACAGTATCAGAGACATAGTACACACTACATAAATCTTAAAGAAAGGAAAGGGGGAGGGAAGAATTTGAAGTGATTGTCTTAAATTCATTTGAATTGAATTGGTCAATAAATAAATAAATTTGTGATTTTTGTACAATTTACTAGGACTCCAAATAGGATGTGTATTTTTTATACTCTTTAAGTCTCTTATGGTCACTATTGAATGCCCATGTTAGTATTTTTTATTTACTTTAAAATATGTCAGCACTGTGTCTGCATGTGTGTGTGTGTGTGTGTGTGTGAGAGAGAGAGATAGAGAGAGAGAGGTTTTGCATCAATCCACACTCTAGAGGATGTTATTTGCTTTAATCAGGAATTCACACATTTTCAGGGGGTCAACTGGCATTTAGTCAGAAGCCCACACACTCCAGGGTGCAGTATTATAAATATTTCAATATCTTGACCACCAACATTACAGGCTTTTCTAAATTTTACAGTAAACTTTAGAGGTAGCTTTTATTTGTGCTATCAGTAGCCTGTTGTTGTTGTTATCAACAACTGTTGAGTCGGACCCGACTCATAGCGACCCCTCCTTGGGTTTCTGAGGCAATATCACTATGGAAGTAGACTTCCCCATCTTCCTTCCGAGGAGTGGCTGGTGGGTTTGAACCTCCAGCCTCCTGGTTAGCAGTCAAGTGCCTTAGGCACTACGCTACCAGAACTCCCATCAGTAGCCTAATTAGCGTAATTAAAAATGGGCTATAATTGGCAAAATTGTTGAGGTTTAGTATATGTGGATTGACAAAATTATTCTACACATACTCCCACTCTTCTAGCCTGGTAATCTAATGGTTTAATAATCTTGAACCCTAATGATGGTGCATCAGGATTGATTTTAAAATATTGATTAAATCTACCTCTTGATCCATAGGCTTCACTTGTTTTATGCAGTTAACTGAATTTTTGCTTCCAAAATATTGTATATCATACAAGTAAACTTTTCAAGAAATATATGCTAGGAGATTCAGAAACATGGGATTTCATTATTTTTATCGAGTGCCTAAAGCACTTGACTGCAAACCAGGAGGCTGGTGGTTCAATCCCACCAGCCACTCCTTGGAAGGAAGGTTGGGAAATCTACTTCCTTAGTGATACTGCCTCGGAAACCCAAGGAGGGGTCTCTATAAGTCAGGTCCAACTCAACGGCATATAACAACAACAACATTTCTGGCAAATAATTTTGAATAAACTTTTTTATATGCAGCATTTAGTTGGTGATGAGGTTTTTGGTAAAGTGACTAACACTCATTTTGGCAGCTGATATTACAAAAAGTTGCCAAGATCAGGTTGACTTGGTGAGTCTGAAACATTAGACCTGTTGGGAAGTTTTTCAGTAGCAGCTCTATGATATGGTGCAACAAATGTATAAAGAAAGATGACATAAGACAAAGTGTTTGACTGCTACTGACTGTGTTGATGAAGATAAATGTGCATGCCAAAGTTCTTTACAAATTTGCTGAGATGTTCCATAGCAGAAAAACAAAAATTGCATATGGTTAGGCAAGATAGAAAACCCTTCACATAATGAGAATGATTCTGTTCTATCTGGTGAAGTTCCACATCCTCTCCTCTCTCTTAGCAGAGCATAGAGAAAAGTTTTCAAATAAATGCAAACTTAAGCATGCAAGGTTAATTTGTGCCTGGTCTAGATCTTTCCTTTCTCTTAATTTTCCTCAATGTTAAAAATATTTTCAGCTTGTAAAATGGAAGTATTTATTATGAATGTTTATTTATTGTAAATCTTTTCTCTACAGAGATTGTGAACTCCTCAAGGACAGGGCTTGGACTTGAGAAGTAAGAAAAATTGGAGAACACAGTAATGAATTGACTCTTTCTCTAATTTTGGATTAAACAGGCTTTTTCAGGATAAAGTGTCATGGTTTCCTAAGGAAGCACTGTCTCACACAAGATGCTGCATTTGCATAAACCAGGCCTCCTGGAAAAAATCACCTTTCTCTGTGATATACTGGCATCCTTCCTGTCATTAAAATTAATTAATGCCCAGGTCACAGCTCCCCCAGCATCACTAATCTATGTGAAGGGTTTTAGAGTATTCTCTCTTAGAATTCTTCACTTCTTTCCACTTAGGGACTCAGTTTTCATCACAAAGAGTAATGGCCTACTCATTATTAGATATGAGTTGGTGAAGTTAAATATTATGGCTTTGTGATGTTAATCAGTTACTGATATTCTGGTGTTACATAGTGTTATCAAAATATGTATTGAGGTGTCATTGCTTCTGCTCATTCATAAAGTACCAAAGTCAATTTTCAATGTATTAAAAAAAATCTAGAACTGTAGGATTAACATACAAATTTTATGCCATATGATTAGACCACAGATAAATTAATGGTAGTGTGTGCTACATGTTGTTGTTCATTATAGGTGACGCCAAGCCAATTCCAATTCATAACAATCCCATGTCTAACAGAAAGAAACAGTAGATAGTCTTGCACCATCATCACAATGATAGGTATGATTGAGTTCATTGTTGCAGCCACTGTATTCCACCTCTATGAAGGTCTTATTCTTTTTGCTAACACTCCTCTACCAAGCATCACATCCTTCTTCAGGGACTGGTCCATCCTGATATTAAGTAAAAAATGAGACCAAGTTTAACCATCCTCATGTCTAAGAAACCTTCTGGTTGTACTTCTTCTAAAGGCAGATTTATTTATTCTGCTGGCAGTCCATGTTGTTGTTTGCCCTCTAGTCAGACCCAGCAGTCCATTCAATATTCTTTACAAACACTATAATTTAAATATACCAACACTTCTTCAATCTTTCTCTTTCGTTATTCCACTTTCTCATGTATATAAGATGATTGAAAAGAACGTGACTTGGGTCAATTGCACCGTAGTAATCAAAGTAACATATTTGCTTTTCAAGATTTTGAATAGGTCTTTTGCAGCACATTTGCCCAGTGCAATATGTTGCTTGATTTCCTGTCAGCTGCTTCCATGGCATTGTTGACTCAAATAAAATAAAACCTTGAAAACATTAGTATTCTCCACTTATCATGATGTGGATTATGGGTCCTGGTGTGAGGATGATTATTGGTCCTGGTGTGAGGATATTAGTTTTCTTTATGTTAAGGTATAATCCACATTGAAGGCTATAATTTTTGATCTTCATAAGTAACTGCTTCAAATTCCCTTTATGTTGGGCATTCAAGGCCATCTGCATATCATAAATTGTTAATGAATCTTCCTCCAAATGGGATGCATCATTCTCTTCAAATAGTCCAACTTCTTGGATTATTTGTTCAAATACAGAATTAATAAGTATTTTGAAAGGACACAACCCCGGTGCAAATCTTTTTGGAGTTTAAACCATACATTATCCCGTTGGAGCTCTGTTAGTGTAGTGCTTAAAGCATTTGACTGCTAATCAGAAGGCTAGAGGTTCAAACTCACCAGCTACTCCTCGGAAGGAAGGTTGCACAATCTACTTCCATAGTCATACTACCTCAGAAACCCAAGGAGGGGTCACTATGAGTCAGATCCGACTCGACAGCAGTAAGTTTTGTTTTGCTTTTCATTGGTATTATCCTTTTGTTCTGTTTAATGACTGCCTCTAGGTCTATGTATAGCCTCTAGATGATCACAATAACATTTTCTGGAATTCCTATCCTTCACTGTGCTATCCATAAGTTATTATTCATGCAATCTAATGTCTTTGCAAAATCAAGAAAACATAGGTACATATCTTTCTGGTATGCCCTGTTTTAAGCCAAGATCCTTCAGTCTCAGTTTTCCAGTGGTGCTATAACAGCAATACCACAATATAATAATAATAAATAATATTAATAATAAATAATAAACAGAAATTTATTTTCTCACTATTGCAGAGGGTTGTTGTTGTTGTTGTTGTTTGCCATCGAGTCGGCCCCGACTCATAGCGACCCCTCCTTGGGTTTCCGAGGCAGTATCACTAC
>NW_006922221.1:379763-393326 GCF_000298275.1 Orycteropus afer afer | reverse complement strand
CCCAACCTTCCTTCCGAGGAGTGGCTGGTGGGTTTGAACCGCCAGCCTTCTGGTGAGCAGTCAAGTGCCTTAGGCACTATGCTACCAGAGCTTCTATTGCAGAGGGTAGAAGTCTAAAATCAGGGCAACAGATCTAGCAAAATGTTTTCTCTCTCCGTCAACTCTGGGGATAGTCTTTGTCTCTTCTAATTCTGTTCCCTTGTCCTGTGGTGATTTCCATGTGGCTTGGCATCCATTTTCCCCAAACCCTGCTTGCTTAATCTGGTCCCTTGATATCTTGTAAGAGATTGATTCAAGACACATGTTACTTTAATCCTGACTAGTTAACATAAGAAAGAACCTCCCCCCAGGTTTATAACTATAAGCATAGAGGTTAGTATTTAAAACACATAATTTAGGTGACACAAATCAATCCACAACATTCCAATCTTTGGGCTCAAAAAGACATGTCCTTGCTACATGCAAAATACATTCACAACATCACACCATCCCAAAACTCTTGAGAAAGTTGATATCCAAAGTCCAAAATCTCATCTTTTAAATCATCTAAATAAATCTATTATCAATGAGACTTTGGAGATATTGTATCCTAGGGCAGTATTTCTCTTTATCTCTGACTCTAGAATACAAGATATCTGCTTCCAAAGTACAATGATGGAAAGGGACATGATAAACATTTCCATTACAAACGGGAGCAATTAGTGGGAAAAAAAAGGAAAAATGGCATCTAACTAGTCCCAAGCATAACAGAACAAACTACATTAATTCTCAAGTCTTGAAAGTAATTTTCTATTCTCTGAGACCATCAGGGCAAAGGCACCACTCTCCAAACTCTGGTGTTGGCTGTATTCTTTGGATTCAGATTGGAGGTCCCTAGGCCTTACACTTTAGCCCTGCCTTTCAGGCACACTGTGACAGCAACTTGGCTCCTTCAATTTTGGTCAGCCCATTCTCCTAATCCAACTGAGTGATGACCCAACCTCTTTGGCTCTGGCAGGCCCCAATATTCTGCCTCTTGGACATGACAGACCTGCTTCCTCAGCTTTGAAGAGCAGCTTCATCCTCTTGGCACATTTAACTGGCAGCCCCACACTCTGCAACCAACTTGGTGAAGAGTGTATCAACTCACTAATGCACAGCATATCAATTGTCTAGTGTTTCATTTCCTTTTTGAGTACTTCTAATTGTACTTGATACATACTTCATGCACTCCATGTTCCAGTTACAAATTCATGTTTATTGATGTTCTTCCTCATTTAATAGTGTCTCATAAGAAAACTAAATTCCTAAATAATTTACTCCATCCATATTATTAAGGTCAACTTGGTTTTGAGGAGTTCATTCTTCTCTAGTAGTATTTTGATTGCTTTCTATTATTGTAAGAGGTGTGCTTTCCAGCACAATATGAGATAATGTTCCATGGCTATCCATTAGGTGTTCTTTAGTTAATGTCTTTCAGAAGTAGATTACTAAGTCTTTTCTAGTGTTTATTAATAATCGTGAAGCTTCACTGACACCTGTCCACCGAGAGTGTCCATGCTGGTATGAAATACCAGTGGTACAACTTCCAACATCATACCACCCTGAAAGCTACCACAATATAAGACACTGAAAATTTTACTATATTTATATTTGTATCAGACACTCACTCACTTTTGTCCCTCTCAGGCTTTACTTTAGACTCATTAACAACCTGTGATATACAGATGACACAACATTGTTTACTGAAAGTGAAGAAAACTTGAAGTACTTACTGATGAAGATCAAAGGCTATAGCCTTCAGTAAGTCTTATACCTCAACATAAAGAAAACAAATATCCTCACACCTGGACCAGTAAGCAACATCAAAATAAATGGAGAAAAGATTGAAGTTGTTGAGGATTTCATTTCATTTGTATCCACAATCAACACCCATGGAAACAGCAGTCAAGAAATCAAAGGACTCACTGCACTGGACAAATCTGTTTCAAAAGACTTCTTTACAATGTTTAAGCATAGAGATGTCACCTTGAACAATAAGGTATGCGTGATCCAAACCATGGATTTTCAATAGCCTCATGGGCATGTGAAAGCTGGGCAATGAATAAGGAAGACTGAAGAAGAACTGATGCTTTTGAATTTGGCATTGGTGAAGAATATTGAAAGTACCATGGATTGTCAGAAGAATGAACAATTCTCTCTTAGAAGAAGTACAGCCAGAATGCACCTTAGATACAAGATTAGCCAGACTTCCTCTCTCATACTTTGATCACGTTTTCAAAAGTTACCATTCCCTGGAGGAGGATAACATGCTCATCAAAGCAAGCAGAAGTTAAAGAAATAGGGAAAACCCTTAATAAGATACGTTTACAGAGTGGCTGCAAGGATGGGCTCAAGTCTAGCAACAATTGTGAGGATGGCACAGGAACAGGCGTTGATTTGTTCTGTCGTACATTGGGTCGCTATGAATTGGAAGAATTGGAACTGACTCAACAGCATCTAACCACATTGCAATTTAATCTGCCACACAATTTGTTTGCCACTCATACAACTGGTGTCACTTTGCATTCATGATGCTTTTTCTCAAACAGGCATTTACTATTCTTAGGACATATTATTGTTTAGTAGTTTACGTCTCAGATTTCTTAGATATCTATTTCATGATGTATTTATTCTCTTCAACAATTTGACATCTCTTCCTTCATCCTCAAACAGGGACAGTGATTGTCCTTCTTTTTCCAATGAGAAAATTAAAATAGAAGAGAACTCTACTTACATACAACAGTGCCCATGAAACTGAACAAAAACAAACCTACTTTCATGCAGTCAATTCCGATTCATAGTGACCCTACTGGACAGAACAGAACTTCTCCATAGGGTTTCAAGACTAGAAATCTTTACAGAAACAAACTGCCTCATTTCTCTCTTGCAGAGAAGAACTGCCAACCTTGTGTTTGGCAGCCCAGTGCTTTAACCACAGAGCCACCAGAACACCTTACAGTGCCCATTATTTGTAATATTGAAGCTGGAGTGAGCCATTAAAATTTGTTTAGTTTATGCCATACCTTCATTTAAAAATTTGCATTGTTTTTGATTCCACTCTGAGAAAAATAAAAAACATCCAAGACCTAACACAATCTGCACCCTCATCAATGTTACTTAAGGTTCTCAGTTTATTGCTAAATGTTATTGCCTCTTTTTTTTTTGGGGGGGGGTCCCACTCTGTTTTGCTATACCTTGAAAACAAAAGGCACACTCAAACTCATGTCTCTGCAATCAGTTTCTCTATGAGGAATATTCTTGGTTTGTTCCTTACTTCCTTCAGGCTTCAAAGTTCAACTTCTCACTAAAACTTTTTCTTGACTATCCTTTGCATACATGAATCCCACCAGCAGATATTCTCTGTTTCTTTCTCAAGCTTAAATTATTATTTTTTCTCCTTAACAATTATCTCAGTCAAACTTACTAAAGATTTTAATGTCTTGCTTGTCATCTCTGTCCCCTATTACAGTGAAACTTCTCTGCTGAACAATTTCTTTTCTTGTCTATTTTTGTCCGTACCTGATATCAAAAATTTAGTTCTTCATAAACTTGAAATGAAAGAATGAATAAACATGCATGAAAACAAATGACATGCAAACTTACTCAAACATTTCCCATCATTTACTTGACAAAAATTAGTAGAGCAAATATGATTCCTAACCTGTGACATCATAGAAATAATTCAGTTTCATACTTTGAAGAGTAAACTGAAGTTCCCTTAGTCTCATATACTTTATATTTTAAATGGAGAAAATCATCTTTCCAGCCTTCCCCTAAATTGAATAAAATAAATGGAAGATATTTTTATTACCATGAAATGTTATAAAATAAAAATTTCCTACTTATTTGTTCTTCTTCACAACTTCTCTAATTCGCTAAGTCAGTTATTTTATATTAAGAAAAAAAGTACAATTCATGGAAAATTAATATCATCATCACATATGCATTATTAATTTTGTAAATGAAACAGTGAAAGACCTTTTACATTTACCATGAGAATCATTTAATTTCTCACCACTGTGCAGTGACAGAGTGGGGCTACAGTCCCAGTATCCTCAAAGGGAACAGCACGGTTAACTTTCCCACCAAAGCTAGTTCCACCAGAAGCAGAAGGGTGCCCAGAGGCCTTGATGAGATAACTATCTACTATTAATCTGTGGAGAGCTTCACTAGCTCCACTATCCCTTGAATAAAATTCCCTTCTCCTTCCGAATGAAGGGCACAGAGACAAGTCAATTGCCAACGGCTGTATCACTAATTGATTATTTTTGCAAATTCAGATTTCTATCCAGCTTGCTCCAGGAAAGTTAGCAAATAGATTCAAAGGGACATTTCACATGATATATGTCCCTTATCCCTGTTTACATTACACCTGCTTCTATATAATTGTTATTTTTTTTCCCAAAATCTGTGAGAACTAGAACAAAATCTTAGTCATTCTTTTTAATATTTAGAAAAGTCTGAAACATAAATATATTAGAATATGTTTGATGAAGGGATAAGGAAGTGTTCCTTACATCTAGGTAATGTTCATCACAGTTTCAGGAGACTAAATAGAGTTTAATACTCATATATCATAGCTTATAAGTATATGAAGAGCTTCAAAAATCCATGATATTGTCAAAGTTCTTATTTCTTCCTTTCTACAACCTTCATTAACATCTACAGTTAAAGCAAAAAAAAAAAAAAAAGCCTATCTTTTTTTCAGTTTAATGAGGTAAACATAATGTTTTCTATAAATAAATTGTAATTATAATGAGTGGTTGTTGTTGTTGTCATGTGCCATCAAGTCGGACCCAACTCATAGCGACCCCTCCTTGGGTTTCTGAGGCAGTATCACTATGGAAGTAGATTGCCGAACCCTCCTTCTGAGGAGTGACTGGTGGGTTTGAAACACCAGTTTTCTGGGTAGCAGTCAAATGCCTTAGGCACTATGCCACAAGAGCTCCTAAAAGGAGCGGTAAGTAGTGAAAATATTATGCTATAACCAAATAGAAGATTAATCTTCCTACAATGGATGAAAATATATTTGAATACTATTTAAATATGGCCACAAATTTTACATTTGTTAGTGTACCTATTTGTTATTGTTAGTGCTGTCCACTCAGCTGTGACTCCTAACAACCCTATGTACAACAGAACAAACACTGCCCAGTCCTGTGCCAGCTTCACAATCTTTGTTATATCCATGTATCTAGGAAATAATTATGTAATAGTAATTGTGTAATAATAGTGACACAGAGGAAGAATGATAAATTTTAAATGATAATTAGTTACTTATAGAGGAAAATACATACACACACACACATATATACCAAGAATAAATATCAAACACAAATTTGAATATCTATAAAACATTATAAATTTGTTTTTGGGTTGCTTCCTGTTTACTGAATAAGCAACAATTTTCTTGAGTCCATCTGAAATGAGGAGTTTGTTTTCAGTCCTTGTAAAATCCCAAGGAAGAATGATGTATGTACTAAAATTACCTGGTTTTCCCACAGCGATACACTCAAATAAATAAATTTGTATTTTTCCCTTAGTTTGTATCTTGCTCCAATGTGATGAAAATATTCATCTAACCAAATTCTAAAACATCATGACATGCTCAAAACTTTGTGAGTGTTTAGAACATGCCTAGTTTTTCACAGTGTGATCACTGAGCAATCGATCTCCTTGACTCTGTCTCTGTCCCTCTCCCTATTACTCTTCCTCCCTCCCATTCTTGCTTTAGCTCTTTCTCTCCCTCACGCTCCTTCTTTTTACATAGGTAATCACATGAGGTAGGTAAACTTATTTCTGCAGACTACTCATCTATCAGTTTGTCTTACTGTGGTGGGATGTGTGTTGCTATGAGGCAGGCTAGAGTCTATACCAATGGTATTTCAAGTACCAGCAGGGTCACCCATGGTGAACAGGTTTCAACAGAGCTTCCAAACTAAGACAGAATTGGGAGAAGGAACAGGCCATCCATTTCCCCAAGAACTGACCAGTGAAAACCTTACGAATAGCACTAGAACAATGTCTGATATACTACTGGAACAGCCCTGAAACGCTGTCGGACATAGTGCATGAGATAAGCCCCTCAGATTGGAAGGGACTCAAAACATCACTGAGAAAGAGCTGCCTCCTCAATGTAGAGTCAAACATTATGACATGGATGGAGTAAAGCTTTCAGGACCTCCACTTGCTGATGTGGCATGATTCAAAATGAGAAGAAACAGCTGCAAACATCCATTAATAACCAGAACATGTAATGTACAAAGTATGAATCTAAGAAAATTGGAAGTTGTCAAAAATGAAATGGAACACATCAAGATCTGTATCTTAGGCATTAGTGAGCTAAAACGGACTGGTATTGGTCATTTTGAATCAGGCAACTGTATGACCTACTATGTCCAGAATGACAACTGAATAGGAATGGAATGGCATTCACCATCACAAAAAATGTTTCAAGATTTATCCTGAAACACAATGCTGTTTAATATGCATATGCCTAAGGCACTTGAATGCTGACCAGAAGGCTAGCAGTTCAAAACCACCAGCCACTCCTCGGAAGAAGGTTGGGCAATCTACTACTTCCATAGTGATACTGCCTCAGAAACCCAAGGAGGGGTCATTATGATTCAGGTCCGACTCGATGGCATCTAACAACAACAACAAGGAAGACAGGAAATACTACTATTCAAATTGACACAAGAAGCACAAAACTAAAGATGAGGAAATTGAAGATTTTTACCAACTCCTATAGTCTGAAATTGTCCAAATAAGCAATCAAGATGTATTGATTATTACTAGTGATTGTAATGCAAAAGTTGGGATCAAAAAAGAATCACCAGTAGTTGGAAACTATGGCCTTAGTGATAGAAAAATACTCTGGAGATCACAAGATAAAATTTTAGAAGAACAAAGAATTATTCATTCCAAATACCATTTATTAACAATATAATAATATAAATGGCAGCTATACATTTGGACTAAACCAACTGGAATATACAGGAATCAGATTGACTACATCTGTGGAAACAAGCGATGGAGAAGCTCAATTTCTTCACCCAAAACACAGCCAGGAGCTGACTGTGGAAAAGATGATCAATTGTGCATATGCAAGTTCCAATTGAAGTTGAAGACAATTAAAACAAGTCCATAATAGCCAAAATATGACCTTGCTTATATACCACTTGAATTGAGAAATCATCTGATGACTAAATTTAATACGTTAAACACCAATGAGTGTAAACCAGAGGAATTGTGGGATGACATCAATAACATGATCCATGAATAAAGCAAAAGGTTATTAAAAGACTGGAAAAGAAGAAAAGACAAAAATAGATGTGAGAAGAGACTCTGAAACTTGCTCTTGAAAAGCGAGTAGCTAAAGCAAAAGGAAGCAATGTCAAGACAAAAAAACTAAACTGAAGATTTCAAAGGACAGCTCTAGAAAATGAAATCAATTTTTATGATGAAATGTACAAAGACCTGAAATTAGAAGACCAAAAGGGAAGAACATTGTCAGCATTTCCCAAGCTGAAAGAACTGAAGACAAAATTCAAACATCAAGTTACAATATTGAAGGCTTTTGTGGGTAATATTGTAAATGATGCAAGAAACATCAAAAGAAGATGGGTGTAATACATAGATTCACTGTACTAAAAAGAATTGGTGGTTGTTCCTCTATTTCTGGAGGTCCCATATTATTAAGGACCAATGGTATTAAAGGAAGAGATTTAAGTTACATTGAAGGAATTGGTGAAAAACAAAGCTCCAGGAATTGATGAAATACCCATTTCAACAAACAAATGTCTCACTGGAGGAACTTACTCCTCTTTGCCAAGAAATTTGGCAAACTACCTGGCCAACTGAGTGGTAAAGATCCATACGAGTACACATTCAAAAGAAAGGCAATCCCATAGAATGTGGAAATTATCGGGCAATATCATAATATCACACACAAGTAAAATCTTTCTGAAGAAAATTCAAAAATGGCTCTAATGCTATATTTATAGGGAACTTCCAGATATGCAAGATGGATTCAGAAGAGGATGCAAAATGAGGGATACCATTGCTGATGTATGATGGGTCTTGGCTGAAAGCAAAGAATATCAGAAAAAAATGTTTATTTGTGTTCTGTTGACTATTCTAAAGCATTTGACTGTGTGGATCTTAACAAATTATGGATAACAATGAGAAGAATAGGAATTCCAGAACACTTAATTGTGCTCATGAGGAACTTGTACATAGACCAGGAGGCTGTTGTTTGAACAGAACAAAAGGATTCTGCATGGTGTAAAATCAGGAAGAGAGTGTGTCCTTTCACCAAACTTGCTCAATCTGTATGCTGAGCAAATAATTCGAGAGGCTGGATTGTCTGAAGAAGAAAGTGGCATCAAGATTGGAGGAAGAATCATTAATAACCTGCAATATGTGAATGACACAATGTTGCTTGCTGAAAGTGAAAATCACTTGAAGCATTTGTTGATGAAGATTAGAGACTATAGTCTTCAGTATGGATTACACTTCAATATAAAGAAAACAAAAATCCTCAACAATGGACCAATCAGCAATATCATGATAAATGGAGGAAAGATCGAAGTTGTCAAAGATTTCATATTACTTGGTTCCTCAGCCAACACCAATGGAAGCAGCAGTCAAGAAATTAGATGACATATTGCACTGGGCAAAACTGCTGCAAAATACTTCTTTAAAGTGCTGAATAGTAAAGAGACCTCTTTGAAGACTAAACTGTGCCTAATACAAGTGTTGGTATTTTCAATCTCCTTATGTACATGTGAAAGCTGAGCAATGAATAAAGAGGATAGAAGAAGATTTGATGCTTTTGACTCGGGGTGTATGCAGAGAATACTGAAAGTACTATGAACTTCCAGATGAAGTAACAGATGTGTCCTGGAAGTGCAGCCAGAAAGCCCCTTGGAAGTGAGAATGGTCAGTTTTCATCTCACCTACTTTAGTCATGTTCTCAGAAGGGACCACTGCCCAGAGAATGATATCACGCTTGGTAAAGTGGAGGTTTGGTGAAAAGGGGGAAGGTCTTCAACAAGACAGTTTAACAGTACCTACAACTTTGGGGTCAGGTGTAGCAAATATTGTGACACTTGCACAAGACAGCACAGTGTCTTGTTCCATTGTACATAGGATCACTGTAAATTGTAGCTGAGTTGATGGTACCTAACAGCAACAACATACAAATTATGTAGAGAACTAACTAGGTTAAATCAGTTACCTTGTTAATAAGTACAGAAGTTGGAATTCAAATTAAAATCTGTGTTATTACTAATACTGTATATTTAATCACAATATACTAAAATATTATATAAATATATTTTATTAAAAAAAAAAACTTAAAAATAGGCCTCTGATTACATTTAAAGGCTTTGGGCATTCTGACATTGTTGTTTGTTATTCAATTTTATTTTGGTTGAATGTTAAGTTAAAGTATTTGAATGTTCATTGCTAATCATGAACCAGATGAGAACCGGAAGAGAAATGTGTGTGTGTGTGTGTATAAACACATTTAATAACATATCAATTATTAATAGATTTCCTAAACCTCTTTAAAAAAAGATTTTCTAGTGGGCTATCAGAGTATATTAAAGGCTGTTCATAAAATTGGAATGTATGTTATGATTCAAATGAATTACATTTGAAGATAAGAGGAACAATTAATTAGTAGAAAGAATACTAATCTTGGAGACTAAATACTCAGATTCAAATTTCAGGTCCCCCATTTACTAGATCGTTGCAGTTTGGAAAGATTCTTTTCTGGATCTCCAGTTTTTGCTATTTATTTGCTTGTTTTGTTTTTTCATCTGTGAAATGAAAGACTTGGACCAATGATCTCTAAGTTACTTTTTGTCTTCCCTCCCTGACATCACTATATTGTATTGAAAACATTCTGCAGGGTCAATATTAGTAAAGCAGAATGAATACGAATGTTCTGCTCATTCGCCATGCACACTTTGGAAATTATGACTAATGAATACTAAATTCACATTTCTTATTTATGTATTTCTTGATCTCATTTCGTGGATATTCCCTTTGCAGTAGCCTCTGGGCACATTTACAGGATTTAATAAGAAGAGAGACAATATCTGCAATCTTAATTGTATAGCTGGATGATAAACTCACAGACAGAAAGCTTGTCTTGTAAATTTAATTTCCTCTAAGCTTGTTAGGAAGAATATACCAGAGAATATAACAGCTCTCATCTCAAGTCATTGCATTACAGGGACTTTTCAATTCTCATGTCAACTAGTACTAATGCATTTAAAGGCATAGTGCCTATTTTAGAAGGAAATATATATTATACTTTGATTTTAAGCACTTTTGTGTGCCATAGACCTATTTGAATTATCTCCACTGAATGGTTTTTAATAAGTTGGACTTTGAAAATGTCCAATTGCTATTAGTATTTGCATTTTAGAGGTCATGATAGATAATTCAATTTCCTGTTCCTTAAAGGAATTGCCTTGTCCTGTACCTAGGCTTGCTGAAGGTGGATAAAAACTTGAAGAACTGTAATTCCCTCTTAATCTCTGTATAGAAAATATATTCTATTTAATTTTAAATTGTTTTATTTATTTGGTTATACATTTCACAGCAGCATCTTATCTTAAAATCATCTTGTCCCAATGTCTAAGATAAAAGAGTATATCAACACAGAGCAAAAATGCAAATATTTTTATGAACCTATAATCTCTTAGCCAGTGGAAGTGATGCTTTGCTGGTGTCTGGATCCTTAAAAAAAAATGACTATTTCCACTTTCTGTTCTTGGAACCCTTGTTCCTGAAGATTTGAGCCAATTACTTTGTAGTATACCAGTTATATTGTTTTGGGGAGAATAAAAGTATAAGCGTTCTTTTTAATGAGAAATGAAAAAGATTCAAAGGAGCTATCAATATTTTAATTATAAAACTATGATAGAATGAGTGTACATTTCACGAAATACCAAACTATAAAATAGCATGAGTTATTTCATCCTAAGGAGTCCCTTGATGGTGCAGACGGTGAATGTGCTCAGCCACTAAATTAAAAGTTGGAGAATCAGATCTACAAAGAAACACTTTGGAGGGAAAGCCTGGTGATCTAGTTCCTAAAATCAGCCACGGAAAACCTATGGGACACAGTTCTTCTATCCTGTAACCTATACAAGCTCTCCGTGAATTAGCGTTGACTCAATGGCAATGGTTATAGTTTGTTGTTGTTGTTGTTATGTGCCGTCGAGTCGGCCCCGACTCATAGCGACCCCTCCTTGGGTTTCCGAGGCAGTATGACTACGGAAGTAGGATTGCCCAACCTTCCTTCCGAGGAGTGGCTGGTGGGTTTGAACCGCCAGCCGTCTGGTTAGCAGGCAAGTGACTTAGCCACTATGCTACTTTATCCTAACAAATAGTCAAGTATTTTTAAAGTATTATTAAACAGAAAGAAAGCCAACATACCCAAATATATATATTCTAAATATTGTATGGGTCATGAAAGAAAGTTTTAGATATTCAAGTGCAAGTCAAATAATTTGGTAGTCGCATGAAGAAAAACTGCTTTGCCCTCCTATGAAATTTTAACATAAACATTTTGTTCCATATTACTATCTAGATTTATTTCACAGGATTTAGTATATTAGGTAATCTGTAACTATTTATTAGAGAAAAACTGGGAATTAAAATGCCTAACTAATACTCTGCCTTGAAGATCCGTTAGCTCTGAGCCTTGCTCCAGGTTCTTACCACTCACGTGTAGTACACACAGCTTCTAAGTAAATATTCCTAAAGATCAGTTCTTGTGATCCTATAGCCCTGCTTAAAAATCTTCTAAACTTCTCTGTTGGTTATAGAGTAAGAACAGAATATTTTGTTTTTCTGTGATATTGTTATATTCAAATTTTTCTCCTTTAGCTATTGTAAAACAAATACATCCATACTCCAAATTAAATTCTTGCTATTTTTGCCCCTTATTCACACACACACACACACACACACACACACACTATATACAATATTAGAGCAAAGAGAAAATACTGCAATATTAATTTCCACTCAAAAATAGGAAATATTAAATGGATGAAATGGGAAACTCATGTTGTTGTTGTTGTTGTTGTGTGCCATTGAGTTGGACCCATCTCATAGCAACCCCTTCTTCGGTTTCCGAGGCAGTATCACTACAAAGTAGATTGCCCCATCTTCCTTCCAAGGAGTGGGAAACACATAGCAGACCCTTATCTTTAGGAATTATTGAACACTCTTTTGCAGGCATTGTAATGACAATACGCCCTGACAGTAAAGAATGTCTTTGTTAGATCCTGGATATATCAGATGGAAGGAACTGAAACATCCATGTTTTCCATAGTCCTAGGCTACAGACTCTGAGGTTTTTTCATGTTGATTGTTATGCATGGCTGGGCCTGAAATGATATTTTGAAAGTATATGTTCTCTGGAAGCTACACAGCTTTCATAGACTATCACTGAATAGGACATGCTTAGATATGTGATGATTGTTCCAGAATTTAAGTGATCACAATCAAAAATGGTTTTAGCTCAGATTTGTAGTCTTTTGGAAACATTTTTTAAATACACTCATAAGTGTATAAAACCATTTTCTTTCTATTTTATGTGTCAAGAGAGTATGTTGATTCTGTTTTACTTGCTTTCTTGAGCTCATGTTCTTCACACTCAAGTTATCCGTAGCTAATTTGAACCCAGCCACCCCTCAGAAGGAAGATGGGGCAATATACTTCTGTAGTGATACTGCCTCGGAAACCCAAGGAGGGGTAACTATGAGTTGGGTCTGACTCAACGGCACATAACAACGACAGCAACACCTTGAAAGGGGCTGAAAAATTAGGTTTGAATAGGAAGGCAATACTATTACATGGAAATAGAATTTCCAAGGAGAAAAATGGAGCTAATGAAGGACAGGCAGTGATTAGAGGAATAATTAAAATAAATATTTCCATGGGAATAAAGAAACCATTAAAAATGTGTTTAGTAAAATAAGTTGATTGGATACTTCTGAAACACTGGAAGGTACTGAATAAGCACAGTCACACCCCTAAAGAACTGAACTTCAACTCAAAAAAGAAAAAAAAAAGGGGGGGACCAGGTTTGGTGGTCTGGTAGAGATTGATGGAACCACTGAGCCTATGGTCACTAATTGCCCTTTAGGTCTAGAATTGAACCCACTCCTGTGGCTTCCGACCAAACAAAAGAGAGGCATATGAAATGAATATTTACACTTGGTAGATACACTTCTTGGAAAGAACAATCATGGGAGAATAGAAGGGCTGTGTATGCACAGGGAGACAGCTCAGGGGGGCAGGAGTGCATGGAGAGAAGGACACAGGGAAGAGATAACTATGGGGAGGAATTGGGAGGGGAGCTGTTGTATTGTGATAAATTGCAGTCAAAGTCATGAGATAAAATGTATGTGAAATGCTGTATGGAAAGTGAATTTGCTCTGTAAACCTTCCCCCAAATCACAATTTAAAAAAAAAAAAAAAAGAAAAGACCATGTCCAAACAATTAGGTAC
>NW_006922221.1:365921-379663 GCF_000298275.1 Orycteropus afer afer | reverse complement strand
TCAGAGTGCAAGAGATTTGAGGTTATGCAAGAAATTGAAAGACTACATCTCCCTTTCAAACTACTGAGATAAACATATTAGAAAAATACAAACCAAATTTCTAATAAACCAAAAAGAGACAATTACTCAGATTGAGGAAACAATGTAGAGTAAGGGAAAATGCAATAGTTGACAATAATTAAGTCTCTGTTTATCTATTATGAAATTTCTTCTTATTATTATTATTTCTGCATTACAAATTACCACAGTCTTAATAATTTATAACAATATTCATTTATTACCTCAGTATCTGAGGTCAAGAGTCTTGGAACATCTTGGCTTTTGCTGACAGTATCACAAGGCTGCATCTCATCTGTATTCTCATCTGAGACATGGGGTTTTCTATCTACCTCATGTACTTGTAGGAAAAATTTTTATCCTTGCAGCTGTAAAATCAATGGCATCTGTTTCTTCAAATTCAGCATACACAATGTTTCTGGACCGTAAACTTTCCTTTAGAAAAGTCACCAGTCATGCCCAACTGGGATCATCTCCCTTTTGATTAACATATGGACAATAAATTAGGTACTTTATTTAAATATGCTAATTTCCTTCATCTTTATTATATAATATGACATAATCAAGGGTATAATATCCAATCATCCTGTTGTTATTGTTGTTAGCTGCCATTCAGTTGGTTCCAACTATTAGCCACCCTATTACATCAGAACTGTCTTGTACCATCCTCATTATCCTTGCTATACTTAAGCCCATCATTGCAGCCAGTGTGTCAATCCGTCTCATTGAGGACCTTCTCTTTTTTCACAAATCTTTCACTTTACCAAGCAAGATATCATTTTCCAGGCAATGGTCCCCTGTGACAACATGTTCAATGTAATTGAGACAAAGTCTAGCCTCTCTTGCTTCAAGGAACATTACGACCGTACTTCTTCCAGGACAGATTTGTTCATTCTTCTAGCAGTCATGCATATAAAGCAATTGAAAATACCATGGTTTAGGTTAGACACACCTTGATCTTCAAAGGGACATATTTGTTCTTCAACACTTTAAAGAGGTCTTTTGCAGCAGATTTACCCAGTGCAATACAACATCTCATTTGTTGACTGTTGCTTCCAAGCATGATATCCTTCTCCAGAGAATGGTCCCTTCTGACAATATGACCAAAGTAAGTGAGACAAAATCTGGATATTCTCACTTTCAAGGATCGCTCTGGCTGCATTTCTTCCACGGAAGATCTGTTAGTTCTTCTGGCAATCCACGGTATTTCAGTATTCTTCATCAACATCATAACTCAAAAGCATCAATTCTTCTTTGGTCTTCCTTATTCATTGTCCAGCTTCACATGTATATGAGCCAATTGAAAATACCATGGCTTGGGTCAGGCACACCTTAGTCTTCAGAGACACATCTTTGCTCTTCAGCACTTTAGAGAGGTATTTTGCAGCAGAATTGCCCAATGAAATACACTGTCTGATTTCTTGATGGCTGTTTCCATTAGTATTGATTACAAAACCAAATAATAGGAAGTCTTTGGCAATTTCAATCTTTTCCAGTGCTGCTTATTGGCCCTGTTGTGAAGATTTTTGTTTTCTTTATGTTGAGTTGTAATTCATACTACAGACTCTAGTCTTCAATCATCAGTAAGTGCTTCAGCAAGCAAGGCTGTGTCATCTTCATATTGCATGTCGTTGATGAGTCTTCTTCTAATCCTGACACCACACTTTTGTTCATATAGTCCAGCTTCTCAGATTATTTTCTCAGAATACAGATTGCATATGGTGAAAAGTTACAACTCTGACATATACCTTCCTGATTTTAAATCATGAAGTATCCCCTTATTCTACTTGAACAACAGATTCCTGGTCCATGTACAGGTTCCTCATGAGCATAATTAAGTCTTTTGGAATTCCCCTCCTTCTCAATGTTATTCATAATTTGTTATGATCCACACAATTGAATGCTTTTGCCTAGTCAATAAAACACAAGTAAACATCTTTGGGTATTCTTTGCTTTCAGCCAAGATTCATCTGACATCAGCAATGATAACCCTTGTTCCATGTCCTCTTGTGAATCCAGCTTGCATCTCTGGAAGTTCTCTGTCAATATATTGCTGCAATCATTTTTGAATTATCTTCACAAGATTTTACTTGCATGTGATATTAATGATGCTGTTCGATAAATTCCACATTCTGTGAAATTACTTTTCTTTGGAATGGGTACAAATATGAATCTCTTCCAGTCAGTTGTCCATGTAGCTGTCTTTCAAATTTCTTGCCATAGACAAGTGAGTGCCTCCAGTATGACATATGTTTGCTGTAACATCTCAATGGATATTTGGTCTATTCCTGGAGCCTTTGTTTGTTTGTTTGTTTTTTGCCAATTACTTCATTATAGCTTGAAACTCTTCCTTCAATACCATTGGTCCTTTATTATATGAAATCTCCTGAAATAGTTAGACATGAATCAATTCATTTTTGTCCAGTAGCCCTGTATTCTTTTCATCTTCTTTTGATGCTTCCTATATCATTCAATATTTTTGCCATATAATATTTCAATATTGAACCTTACGGATTTTTTTTTTCTTCAGTTATTTCTGCTTGAGAAAATGTTGCAATTCTGTGAGGCTAGAGGTTATGGCAGTGATATTTCAAATTCCAGCAGGGTCGCCCATGGTCAACAGATGTTAGTGAGCTTCTAGTCTAAGACAGACTGGGAAGAAGGAAAGAGCCATTCACTTCTCTAAGAATTTGCCAGTGAATGCCTTATGAATAGCAGTGAAACACTGTCTGATATATCACTGGAAAATGTTATGAATAGTCCAGAAACAGAGTTTGACGTAGTGTTGAATTATGACCAACTCAGGTCAGAAGGCACTTGAAATATGACTAGGGAAGAGCTGCCACCTCAAAATAGTGTCAACGTTAATGATGAGAATGGAGTAAATGTTTCAGAACCTCCATTCAAATACACCAGCCACTCCTTGGAAGGAAGATTGGACAATCTACTTCCATAGTGATACCGCCTCAGAAACCCAAGGAGGGGTCACTATGAGTCACATCTGACTTGATGCCAATGAGTTTTGTTTTGTACTTAGTGATATGGCATGACTCAACATGGGAAGAAGCAGCTACAAACATTCATTAATAATCAGAATATGGAATGTATGAAGTTTGAATTTAGGCCAATTGGAAGTTGTCAAAAATTAAATGGAATGCATAAAGATTGATATCCTAGACATTAATGAGCTGAAATGGACCAACATTGGCCATTTCAAATCACATGTACATAAGATATACTATGCTGGGAACGACAAATTGAAGAGGAATAGCCTCACATTCATCATGACAAATAATGTTTCAAGATCTAGCCTGAAGTACAAAGCTGTCAGTGATAAGATGATATGCATATATGTACAGGAATTGGCACAGTGTCTGCAGTGATGGGCTCAGGTATAACAAGTATTGTGAGGCTGGTGCATGATTGGGCAGTGTTTTGGTCTGATGTACATAGGGACACTATGAGTCAGAGTTGACTCTATGGCACCTAACAACAGCAACAACAACAACAGGGAATAATTGTTAACACTATTATTATTCAAATTTACCCTTCAAACAGTAAAACCAAAGACTAAGAAATTGAAGATTTTTACCAAATTCTGCAGTCTGAAATTGACCAAACATGCAATGAAGATGTATTGACTTTTGGAATTTGCTTCCGGTAAGAATTTGTAATAGGCAGACAAACGACACAGACCTTCTTCAATGAAGAAAAGAGAAATGAATTAACACAAATACAGAAAAAAATTCTGGAGGCTTAAGCTTTGGAAGGAAGGATACAGAAATGGACTAAACTCCAACTTGTAGAAAACCTGCATGAAAACATCAAAACAGAAGACATACGGAGCTGCAGACTATCAGCAATTTTGATGGCACAGACAGCTTGGATCTTGGCAAAGAGTGTTAGGACCTAAGAATTAACCTAAAAATTGGCCCTACTAGCTAGGGGCTGCACAGAGGACTGCACTGGTGGCTGGTCAATAAAAGGGGAAACATTGAAGACAAACTGAGCTGTGGACTTTTGGCTGTCTGGAGGGCACAGCCATTTTGAATATTTACAATCGGTTTATCCAGTTTGGATATTTAAAGCAACAGCCTTCTCTCAGAGTCCAGGTACTTAAAAACAGGAACATATTTGGACACTGGGGACTGGAAACCAAAACCAACCCAAAAGGGAGCTCTGATGGTGTAGTGCCTTAGGTATTTGATTGCTAACCAGAAGTCTGGTGGTTAGCAGCCTTCATAGACTGAGCAATCTACCACCATTGAGATAATGCTTCAGAAATCCATGAAGGGCTCCCTATGAGTCAGAATTGACTGGAAAGGTAAGATATTCCTCTTGTTATTCTTATATATCATACCCTCTTGGTGAAAAGGGGTGAGGCCCTCCCTCACTCCCACTCACCTTCTGGGTTGGCAGGAATTCCATTCCAGTCTGTGTGCTCTGACAGAGCTTGGGTGTAATGTCTGCCTCCTAACCAAATTTATTTATTTACTTGGTTTGTTTTTGCCTGTTTTAAAATTGTTATTATTATTATTATTTGTACTTTTCATTATTATTATTTATTCTTCTCTTCCAAGGCTCTAGATTGTAACTTTTTCCTCCCTTCTCTTTTCCTGGTTTCCAATTTTTTTTTTCTTTCTTTCTTGTGGTTTTCACCATAGATTGTTTTTCTTTTTGCATTTTTCCTATTTTTTTTTCTTCATGTCTACTCTACCTCTATTCTCTTTTTACTCCTCTCAGATATATTTTTTCCCCTTTTCTATTTATATTTCTTTTCTCATTTTAGGGTATTCTTTAAAAATTTTATCTCATTTATTGCCTATCCTTTTTGATTTTTTTTTTTCTTTTTGCTCTTTTTGATAATTATTCCTGTGTGTTTATGTGTAGCATGTTTTTTTTTTTTTTTTTGTACTTTTGCTTTTACTTTTGTGATAGTTCCTCAATTGTTCTTTTTATCTCACTGAATAGGAGACAGAAAATGTGCCCATAACTCAATGACACCCATACCTCCTGCAGCTCCACTTCCTGAATGGCAACCACTACTTCATTCTGCACCAATTGGCCAATAATACACAACCATCAATAAGAGCTGGACTCACCCTAAACTGCTCTTCACAAATAGTTTACAGTGATCTGTGCATTCTTCTTCTCTGTCACACATGATAGAGAGATGATGAGTATAATAATGTTACTGACTAGTGAATAGAGGAGCCCAGGACCTTGGTTACTCAGCTACATCCAAAAACAGCAAAGAAAATGAACATCTTGGATGAATCACTTCAACATACAATCACCAACTAAATATAAATACAATGATGTCACAATGTCTTGGAAACAACAGATCATCACAGTCCACACAAAGAAGCAGGATAAAGTGGTAGAAACAAGGGAGCAGAATACATACCCAGAACACATCCCTGAGGAAGAAGCAGCATTGGGACTCCCTGATAAGGAATTCAAAAGAATTACATTTAGGTAAATTGAACAGATTGAGAGACAGATCGGTGAAAACAATGACAAAATTAAGGAAAACACAGATAAAACCCTAGAAAAATTTCAGAAGACAATACAAGAACTAAATGACAACATAAAGAAAAAATAAGAAATCATACAAAATCTACAGATAGAAACTCAGAACATTAATAGTAAACTTTCAGAAATAGGTAACACATTGACAGGTCAGAGGAGTCGACTCAAGGGAATGGAAGACAAAGTTAATGAGATTGAAGACAAATATCTGAATACTTTTTTGGAAAGGATCAATCAGGATAAAAACATCAAAACAAAATGAAGAAAGCCAAAGGTTCATGTGGGATACCATAAAAAATAAATAATAAATAAAATAAATAATAATAACTTACTTATAATTGGAATTCCAGAACAGGAAGAGAAATATAAAATCATTTCAAAAATTATCCAAGGTTTGTTGGGAAACATTTCCTTGATATGATGAAAGATACAAATATATCCATTCAGGAAGTCCAATGAACCCCAAACCAGATAGACCCCAAAAGAAAATCACCAAGACATAGCATCATTAAACTCATCAAAATGAAAAACAAAGAAAGAATCCTGAAAGCAGCACAGGAAAAACAAAGAATTACCTACAAAGGACAACTAATAAGACTAAGCTCTGATTTCACAGGAGAAACAATGCAGGTGAGAAGGCAACAGGATGACATATATAAAACACTGAAAGAGAAAAATTTCCAACCAAGAATTATATACTTAACAAAATTGTCCAGCAAATATGATGGTGAAATTAGGAGATTTCCAGATAAGAAGAAATTAAAGGAATTTTTTAAGACAAGGCAAAACTTCCAAGAGATACCAAAGGGAGTCCTTTGAACAGAGAACCAAAAATAGCAAACAACAACCAACTATTAATACACATGATGACATAATCCTGAAACCAACCCAGTTACGGAAGTATCCAAAGTAAATAAGCTTACAAGATTATAAACAGGGAACCAAAGACATCAATTGGGAAATGAGGAAAACTACAAACCAAAAAAAGGAAAAAAATGTAGTTACAGAACTAATAAATGGTGAGAAAGTGAAAAGAGTTGCAATAGAGAATGGATTGTTCTAAACTCTGGGAAAAATTATAAATAATAGGGTAACCTCAAAGAAGGAGCTCTGGTAGCGTAGTGACTAAGGCACTTAACTGCTAACCAGAAGGCTGGCAGTTCAAACCCACCAGCCACTCCTTGGAAGGAAGATGGGGCAATCTACTTCCATAGTGATACTGCCTTGGAAACCCAAGGAGGGGTCGCTATGAGTCGGGGCCAACCCAACCGCAAATAACAACAACAACCTCAAAGAAAAAAGATAAACCTTCACATCACAATAAAAAAAAAGAGAAGAAGCTAAGCACAAATATTTAGCAAATACTAAAACAACATTAATGAAGGAAATGATAACAAGATAGAAGAGTTGAAAAGGCAAATAGATGACTCCACAGTCATAGTGGGAGACTTTAATACACCACTTTCAATGAAAGATAGAACGTCTGGAAAGAAACTCAACAAAGATGCAAAAGAGCTAAACAGTAAGATCTACCAACTTGAGTTTATAGATATCTGCAAAGCACTTCACCCAAAAACAACACAACTTGCATTCTTTTCCAGTGCACACACAACATTCTCCAAAATACACCATATGTTAAGCCATAAGACAAGACTTCATAAATTTAAAAACATTGAAATACTACAAAACATCTTCTAACATCACAATGCTATCAAATTAGAAATCAACAATAGGAAGATTAATGGAAAAAGACCAAGCAAGTGCATACTGAGCAATACCCTCCTTAAGAATGACTAGTTCATAGGAGAAATAAAAAATGAAATTAAAACACTCCTTGAATCAACAAGAAGAAAACATACATAGCAAAATCTTTGGAACATAGCAAAAACTGATTAGAGGCCAATTTACAACAATTAATGACATGGCAAAAAAGAAGAGCCTAAATTAACACCTTAAACCAACATCTCCTACAATTAGAAAAAGAACAGCAAGAAAAGCCTACAATCACCAGAAGAAAGGAAATAATAAGAGATCCACATTTGTGCCCATTCCAAAGAAAGGTGATCCCACAGGATGTGGAAATTATAGAACAATATCATTAATATCGCACGCAAGTAAGATCTTACTGAAGATAATTCAGAAACGTTTGCAGCAGTATATTGACAGAGAACTTCCAGAGGTTCAAGCCAGATTCAGAAGAGGACATGGAACAAGGGATATCATAGCTGTTGTCAGATGGATCTTGGCTCAAGGCAAAGAATACCAGAAAGATGTTGACTTGTGTTTTATTGACTCTACAAAGGCATTTGATTGTGTGGATCATGACCAATTATGGATAACATTGAGAAGAATGGGAATTCCCAAGCACTTGATTGTACTCATGAGGAATCTGTACCTTGACCAGGAGGCTGTCATTCGAACAGAACAAGGGGACACTCCATGGTTTAAAATCAAGAAGGGAGTGTGTCAGGGTTGTATTCTTTCACCACACTTATTCAATCTATATGCTGAGCAAATAATCCGAGAAGCTGGACTATATGAAGAAAAACATGGTATCAAGATTGGAGGAAGAATCACTAACAACCTGAGATATGCAGACGATACAACTTTGCTTTCTGAAAGTGAGGATAACTTAAGGCACCTACTGATGAAGATTGAAGAATAAGTCTGCAGTATGGATTACATCTCAATATAAAGAAAACAAAAATCCTCACAACTGGACCAATGAGCAGCATCACAATAAATGGAGAGAAGATTGAGGTTGTCAAAGAATTCACGTTGCTTGGTTCTACAATCGATGCCAACGGAAGCAGCAGTCAGGACATTAGAAAACGTGTAGCATTGGAAAAGTCAACCACAAAAGAACAGTTTCAAGTGCTGAGGAGCAAGGATATCTCCTTGAGGACTAAGGTGCACCTGACACAAGCCATGATATTCCCAATCGCCTTGTATGCATATGACAGCTGGACAATGAATAAAGAAGACCGAAGAAGAGTTGATGCTTTTGAGTTGTGGTGCTGGCGAAGAATGCTGAAAGTACCATAGACTGCTAAAAGAACTAACAGATCTGTCCTGGAGGAAGTGCAGCCAGAATGCTCCTTGGAAGCAAGAATGGCCAGACTTCGTCTCAACTATTTTGGTCATGTTATAAGAAGGGACCATTCCCTGGAGAAGGATGTCATGCTTGGTAGGGTGGAGAGTTGACGAAAGAGGGGGAGGCCTTCAACGAGATGGATTGACACGGTGGCTGTGATAATGGGCTCAAGTATAACAAGGATTGTGGAGCTGGTGTGGGATTGGGCAGTGTATCATTTTGCTGTGCATGTGGTCGCTATGAGTCAGAAACGACGGCACTTAACAACAACAACAATGGTGTAATTAGCACATTAGAGCTCAATGGCAAAGGAAATGGTACTTCCCAGGTTGCAAACCTCTGCAGCCTCAGGCAGCACTCTTCCAACAGCATTTCCAGCATCAATAGTGCCACCAGCTACAACAGTGTAGACAGCAACATGGAGAATTATTCAAAGAAAAAGAGAAAGAGCACTAGTTACACAGCTCCTTTCAAGCAAGTTTTTGGAAATAAAAAACCTGTGAGGTTCACATCCTTTTATTTTGACATTGCAGAGGTGAGGTATTCTTTGGTTTCCTCACCTAAAGTATCACACTACAGGGTCTGCTCTGCTGCTGAGAAATTCTTACTCTAACTTTCTTTTTTCTGAGACCATGGGAATACGGTTTCTGAATGAGCTAAGAGGGAAGGAGACGAAGCTTGTGGGATTATGTTTGGAAGCAATGCCCACCATCTCAACCACCCTGGGAGGCCATGATCAGGACTCAGAATGAAAGAGAGAAACTGAAATCTGAAAATGACATGCTGAAGCCAGAGTCTCAAAGAAGTAGCTGCAGCTGGGCCCCCTCCCAGTTGTCCATCTCTACCTTCCTGGCATAGCCCATAGTCCTCTCCTAACAAAGCCTGGACCTCACTGAGTCAACAAACTTGGGCATGTTGTTTGAAAAAACTGGCGAATGCTTATCTGGTAAGGAAAGAGACAGGATATGTTAAGATAGTTGTCAGCATTCAGGGAATAATGAAGTAGAAGGAGGATTACAGACCACATCCCTTTGTTTTGGGCTACAATGGAGTTAGTGACAAGATGAACTGGGATGTACTCAATGGGGTGATCATATGACTGTTCAAAGAATACATCATTCATATTGGCTCAGTGAGTTAGCTAGTGCTGCAATGTCAGTGTTCTCGGCTATAACATTGGGGAAATCAAGTGCACCCACACTTCTGAAACACCTGAGCTTCTTCCTGTGGCTATTCTGTGGGAAAACCCAACAATTCCTATGACCATCAAAGGTCTCAAGGAAAACAGTCTAGACTCTAATATTTGAGTTTTTGATCCCCAAACCTGTCTTGGAGCTTTATGTGTCCCCATTGATAGAAAACCAGAGGTTAATTCTGTTGTGTCCCAGAAGCTCCATGAAGACCTACCTGGACAACTGGCTATTGGAGTACATGATGCTTCCAGAGGGACTGGAGTGACAGACAGAGTCATCATCACCTGTGGCAGAAATAGAGTATTTCCCTCACTGCACAATTCTTTATTTTCTATTTTACAGCCAAATTTATCTCTTTTTCACTTTTATCACTTCTTAACTTCCAGAAATCACTTGTCAACAATGTTTTCATTTTACTAATGATATAAGTAGACACAAGATAGTAACTTAAAAGTACATAAAGAAATAAAGATCTTCAATTAACTGCAAGGATAAATATAAAAGCCAGTAAGAAATTCCAGCCCAAGCAGCAGGAAAAGTGGAGAGGAAAGGAAAGAAAGCCAGAGCATCCAGGACAGAGTGAGCAAGTGTCAGTGGGATCCGGTCAGGGTAGGGACACAGGCACCAACCCCTAAGAGGCAGGGAAAGCAGAGGGGAAAGGAAAGAAACCAAGGCATCCAGGAGGGAGAGAGCAAGTAGCAGGTATCCAGGTAATGGGAGGTTGAAAAGATTTTGAACAGCTAAGGGAGATAAACTTGTTTGTTGGTTTGTCATACTGTGTTGGCATGTTGCTATGAGGCTTGTGGATGTGCCACTGGTGTTTCAAATGCCAGTGGGGTTGCATATGGTGTACAGGTTTTGGTGCAGCTTGTAGACTGGGATAGATTAGGAAGAAGAAAGAGACCATCCACTTCTCATTGAATTGGCCAGGGAAAACCTTATGAATAGCAGAGAAAAACTGCCTGTTACATTATTAGGCAAGTACATGAATAGCCCAGAAACACTGACTGATACAGTGCAAGAGGACAAACCACTTAGATTGTGTGGTAGTTATGTTTGTGTATCACCAGCTGAGAGAACCAGCATGAGAACAGAGCTAGGTAACCAGAACAGAATTTGGTACCTAGAGAGAGGGGTGCTGCTCTGACAGATACCTAAAATGTAGAAATAGGAGTGCAGTGTGTCCTTGACCCGAGACCCTGCCATAGAGACCCTGGCATATGGCATGAGAGACAGCAGGAGCAAAGCCCAGACACTGGCATTACACAGCAACAGGCTTACCAGCCCACAGAAGAGAAAGCCGGATGCCATTGAGGAGGTGGCTTCCTGACAGAGTGGGTTGCCTTAGGGTATTAATTGGTAGAGAAGACTGGCGTAAAAGGGAATAGCTGGTTGGCTGGCCCATGGATCAAGAAAGCTGAGTGCTTTTGGAGCAGGAAGATTTCCTGCAAGTGGGTTTCCTTCAGCATTAATCAGCAGAAGCAGAGAGACCAAGGAAATGGAAGCAGAGCTGCCTCAGCCTTAAGGGTAGGACCACGGCCTTTGGGGGTGGAATGACCACAGCCCCCTAGGTTTCAAAGTGCCAGGCCTTCACCAACTTGGTTTTGGAGTGTGGGCTGTTCGTTCATGTGAGCCAGAGGGATGGAGCCATAGTCCAAGAGTGAAGGAGTGGGGCTGCCATGTCAAAGAAGGAGAGGAATGAGCCCGCCAGGCCAAAGGGGTGAGGACACCATTCAGGAATTAGGGGACTGGAGCCAGCCAGTGAAGGAGACCTGTACAGATACCATCCGTTGAAGATCTGTACAGATGCCAAGTTGACAAGGGGTGGAATTGTGGTAGTTATGTTTGTGTATCAACTTGGCTGGGCCTGGTTGAATGGTTGTGCAGCTTGTGGTAGTTATTCCCCATGATGAGACTGGCAATCAACTCCATGGTGGGATCCACCACAAGCAGCTGAGTAGCTGCTTTTGGGATGTGGTCTGCTTCCTGCATGGTCTCTAGTTCATGGCACACTTGGACCCTGCATGTAGCTGTGTCATTGTTCAACAGGCTGCCATTCTCTGCTACAGTGGGCTTGAGTTATTTACCTGCCATGTGGTTTGGTAACATCAGGACTGTGCCCTTTTACTTGTCAATCTTGGGCCTGGCAGCCTCAGCAGCCAACAGCTGTCTGAGTGAAGAAAAGCCTCTAGCTTCAGTGGTCCAGGAGCTAGAGGCAGAACTGAAGCCCAAGGCTGGCTTTCATCCAGCCCCTAGAGCCTGGCACTTTGAACTCAGACTTAAAGCCTACTAACTGTAAGAGAATAAACTCCTGTTTGTTAAGGTCATCCCATTTGTGGTATATTCTTTTCAGAGTGGCACTAGGTAATCAGAACAGGTTGCAAGGTTCTCAAAATATGACTGGGAAAGAGCTGCATCTTCAGAATAAAATGAACCTTACTGATGTAGATAAAGTAAATCTTTTGAGACTTCCATTTGCTGATGTGACATGACTCAAATTGAGGAGAAACAGCTGCAAACATCCATAAATAATTGGAACACAGAATGTACTAAATATGAATCTAGAAAAATTAGATGTCATCAAAAATGAACTGAAATGTATAAAGATTGATATCCTAAGCATTAGTGGACCAGTCTTGGCAATTTTGAATCAGACAACAATATGATCTACTATGCCAGGAATGACAATTTGAAGAGGCATAGCTTAGTATTCATCATCACAAAGGATATTTCAAGATGTGTCCTGAAGTACAATGCTATCAGTGATAGGATAATATCTATACATCTGAAAGGAAGGCCAGGTAACATGACTCTTATTCAAATTTATGCACCAACCAAAGCCAAAGATGAGGAAATTAAAGATTATTATCAACTTCTGCAGTTTGAAATTGACCAAATGTGCAATCAAGGTGTGTCACTTATCACTGATGACTGGAATGCAAAAGTTGGAAACAAATAAGGATCATTGGCAGTTGGAAAATTTGGCCTTGGTGACAGAAATAATGATGGAGATCACATGGTAGAATTTTGCAAGACCAATGCCTTATTCATTGCAAATACCTTTTTTCAGCAACACAAATGGTGGTTATACATGTGAACTTTGCCAGATGGAATACAGTGGAATCAGATTGACTACATCTGTGGCAAGAGGTGATGGAAAATCTCATTATCTTCAGCCAACACAAGGCCAGCAGCTGATTGTGGAACAGCCCATCAACTACTCATATACAAGTTCAACTTTAAGTTGAAGGCAATTAAAACAAGTCCACAAGTACCAAAATATGATCTTGTATATATCCCTCCTGAATGTAGAGATTATCTAAAGAATAGATTTGATGCATTGGATACCAATGACTGAAAACTAGAAGAATTTTGGGATGACATCAAGAACATCATCCATGAAGAAAGCTAGAGGCCATTAAAAAGATGAGGGGAAAAAAAAAGTCCAAAACAGATGACAGAAGAGACTTTGAAGCTTACCCTTAAGCATAGAGTAACCAAAGCAAATGGAAAAAAATGAGAAGATAAAAGAGGTGAACAGAAGAGTTCAAAAGCAGCTCAAGCAGACAAAGCCAATTACTATAATGAAATGTACAAAGACTTGGAGCTGGAAACCCAAAAGGGAGGAAAACCCTCAGCATTTCTCAAGCTGAAAGAACTGTGGGAAAAAAAAATAAATAAGCCTCAATTTGAAATACTAAAAGATTCTATTGGCAAAATGTTGAATGATGCAGGAAGCATCAAAAGAAGATGGAGAGAACACAGGGTCACTGTACCAAAAAAAAACTTGTCGATCATCATCCATTTCAGGCTGCAGTATATAATCAGAACCAATGATATAGATGGCAGAACTCAAAGCTGCCCTG